>NC_071271.1:5175074-5205074 GCF_023375685.1 Ictalurus furcatus | reverse complement strand
AGAGAGAGAGAGACTATATGGACTATATTCATCATTTACCAATTAAAAAATATTTATTTCAGATATTTTCTAGCCCAAGACATACACTTTTAAGTCTTAAGTAAGTACTGATTTTTTTGTGGAACTTTAGAAATGACTCTCATCGGACACAACGGCGAGAAGCAGCCGATAAACACCTTCTACTGTACATTTACTCACTCAAACACGTCACTTCGTTCAAGATATGAATACAATCAGATCACATGACCGTTTCCCACAGTAAAGGCCAACAAACTAACAAGCTTCATGTCTACTAACCACAGAGCTCTTCCGCATGGCCTCGGCCACAGGGCAAAATACAGGAGTACTTCATCGTTTAAGCAGGGAACATCATTCTCGTCCTTTCTGCTCAAACACCAGGTCACGTCCGCATGTATAAGGGTATTTTTTCAAACGGTTTTTACCTGTCTTTTTTTTTAAAAATACATTCCTGTCCACGCGAACATTGCACGGCAATAGTGCGTCATAAAACGTTACGTCAAACACCTCAGGAATAACGCGAATAGCACGGAGAAAGAAACACGTTTTCAGATATATCCGTACGCATGCGGACGCGGGCCTGCGTGTAAAGCGAGGATTCTGTGAAAGGGAAAGAAGAACTACATTCTGTGTGTAAATCTGCTGTGAAGCTAAGGCATCAACCACAACATGCAAAAGCTCCGGCTGTATTTTCATTGCTTTCGCCGTCAAGACAACAAAGAGTCAGTGCAAAATCGTTAAACAAGCACTCAGAAGTACTCAAAAGGGTCGGTAAAAGGAGGAGAACTGACGGAGGAAATGAAACATTTCTACTCATGTGATATCGTGTCCACAGTAAAGCCGTGAGCCATGATCTGATCTAATGGTTGAAACAGTTTTGGAAAATACAAAAATAGAAACGACCCGACAGATTTAGTTTTTTTTTTTTTTTTTTTTTTTTATAATCCAGGAAGCTTAGTTTTCACATTTTAATGTATATGAAGTCGTAACATTTTCCAGGAATCATATGGCAAGTACGTTCCATTCGAAAATAAGAGAGCAAAAGGTTTATGTACAGCAAAAGTGTCTCCCAACTTAAAGCTTGTGGGCTGAAACAAAAAGGAAAAAAAAAAAAAGAAAAAAGCAGACGGTTCTTTCAGGTAGGCCACAGATGGACGGGACTTTGGGTTCAAGATCGCCTCAGCACAAAGTCACATACACATGCTGGCATCCCAGTAATACTCGACTGGGTTTATTTCCTTTTTTTTTTTCTTCTTCTTCTTTTTTTTTTTTTTTCTTTTTTTTTTTAAGCACACTGCAATTACACACTCCCAGAACACAAAGCAGACTTACAGATAGGAAAGAGCTCATTGTACAAAAACGAGGCGCTATAGTTTCGTCTCAGAACTGGCTTTCAGTTTGTCCAGAAAATAGTAAAAATTGGGAGAGAAAAAAAAGAAAAGAATAAAGAATCGAAGGGAAATACGGTGTCGTTACGGTGAAGCTCCCAAAAGTCCTGCGCCTTTCCAATACGTCTCACAGTTCCACAAAAAGTGTCGTACATACAGTACATACACACAGACGCAACGTCCCCCCGAGAGGGTCACGAACACATTATTGCGAATTAAGTGTGCTTTCATAGGTTGTTGTTTTGTTGTTGTTTTTTTCTCCCCCCCTCACCCATTCTTAAAAGTTTCATTTTTAAAACAGTATCACAACATGCATCCAAAGTAATAATGTGTAAAAAAAAAAACAAACAAACAAAAAAAAACGGACATTAAGGCCCTGTTTTTAAAACAAGGCTGGACGTAATTCATTACTATACACCCTGACGAACACACAGAGAGAATATCTTAGATTGGCTTTTTCAGAAGGAGAGAAAAAGAAATAAATAAATAAAAGCAGGAGGGAGGAGTTGGAGGGATGGACGGACGGACGATTAGCAGAAAGTTCGATCTTTTTGACGTAAAGTACCCCCTCCAAGCTGAATGTCATGCACCTCAGACCTCCTTGAGCTTAAAGGGTATCCGTTCAAAGAAAACACCGACGTTTTGTGTGTTAAAAATAGACTCGTATCTCCCAGGCAAATCCAAGCGAGTCTCTTAAGACTGCAGGCCATCACAGCTCTTCTAATCGACCTTCGATCTGAGGGTGATGTCTTGAGCTCCATAAGGTGCACCTCAGAAGGCGCTGAATAAAACCTTGATGCGTAGACCTCTCTGGAGCTGTAATGAGCTCTTCTCTTTATAGTCTGAATAAGACCTGGTGGCTAAATCTGGTCACGTGACTTGCTGGTGTCTACCTCTCACAGTGGACTGCAGAGAGTTGGCGGCACGACAGCTGAAAAATAGTATTAGCGGTGCTTCACGAACCAAAAGCGACTATGGAGATCTCGTGGCGTTTTCCTCATCAGCAGTCAGTCGATGCGTTTTTTTTGTTGAGTCTTTTTCTCCGACGAGAACACTCAGAGTCTCTTGCCGTTCAAGTGCCCTCTTGAGCCACACGTTAAAACGGACTCTTCAGCGATGAGTCGCTCAGCGCCTCTTGACTAAGCACCGCTAAATAAACGTGTGCATCGATTGAAATCACTCCCTAGTCATATAGCTGGAGAAAATGATTAGGGAGATGTGGGAAAGTGTATTTAGGACTGAATAAACAGGAGGCACGTCTGCTGTGCACCAGAAATGAAGGAGGAACCTGTTCTCTCCATGAGCGGTTATGGACGGTTGCAAATTCCCTGCAGGACCGACGCAGTGTGGATTGTTCTTTCATGCGAATCGAGCGTCTCTTTCAATCTGCCGTGTTGGTTTGTCATGATGAGGCTGTGGAGGCAGAGGCTGGGCGGCCGCAACCCAACGTGTAATGAAGATTAATTCAGCATGATGTAAGCAGAGGCTTTTTCCTTTAGTTGCCGCAGACACAGGTGACAACTCCAGCTCCCTGTAGAGGAGAGGTCACGGTGCATAACTTTACACTTTACAGTACACGAAACAACGTTATACAGTCATCTAATGTAGAACAGCGATGCATCAATAATTATACTGGGCTGATACTTGTACTAGGGGGGAAAAAATGCTCTGATATGAGCATTAAATAGCGTTTGGTACTACGTGACGTAAACTTCAATGTTTTATTTTATTTCAATTCGATTTTATTTGTATAGCGCTTTTTACAACGGGCATTGTCTCAAAGCAGCTTTACAGAAATATATAAAGACGGGATACAGATTTTAAGTGAGTGAATTTATCCCTGTTGAGCGAGCCGGTGGCGACGGTGGCGAGGAAAAACTCCCTAAGATGTTAAGAGGAAGAAACCTTGAGAGGAACCCGACTCAGAAGGGAACCCGTCCTCATCTGGGTAAAAGAACCTAGTGTACGTTCTCGTGTAATGAACATCTGGCACGAAATGACCGCGATCTGGATGATATGCTTGTACTAAAACAAACAACGGTATTGATGCATCTCTATTTTAAATTGATGGTACAGTACTATTCTTATTCTCGATGATGGAGATGATAGCTTTACCCTCTGGAGGTTCTGCCATAGGTGGACTTAGACAGTACATGTGATATCCTCGATCGCAGTCATCACAGAATAAAAGCTGATCCTGTAAACCAGGAGTTTGTAAACACAGATAGAATAAAAAATCGATATTCAGGGTACGCCAAGCCGTGCGGACGCGTTAAGAGATAATAAAAAGAGTGAAAAGTGAGCAGGTGGACAGTAACTGACGTCGTTCTCGGAGGTGCCACACAGGCTGCAGGACTTGCACTCGATGCACTGCCAGCGGTAAGTCCTCACTGCTGCCGTCATGTTGACTGTGAACTGCAGGCAGGACGGGTGGCCTGGACAGAGGAAAAAAAAAAAATCCATGTTTGATATATCTTTTGGAAGAAGTGCAGTTGAAGGACGCGTTGAAGCCGTTCCGGTCGCTCACTAAAACTCCTTCAAATTTCCTTCACATTTCTATACGTCCTACCGACTGCAGGTGACCTTTGTGGTTTATTTCATTACAGGATTGTTTGTACAGTTGTTCGTTAGCAGTTTTAAAGTGTTAAAACTGACATATCTTTGCAGCTCCTTCTACAGTTATGCTTCTACAACTCCACAAGCTTCACTCTAAAAGTTTTCGAGATGTCACCTACGGTACAGCATCGCCCACATGGAATATACATACCAGAGCCTGGTTATAAACAAACACAGCTTTGATGTGCACAACTATATATGAAGGTCGTCGTGAAATATACAGTGCCTTACAGAATTATCGCCACATTTACGTTTAATAGATACAAAAGGATGACACATGGGGTGAAAAAAGATTTCTCTATTCAGTTCAGACAACAAGCTTGAGAGATTGAGATGGTCATCAGGAAATATTGTGGATTTTGTGTTTCGTTAACCATTTGTGTATTGATTTGGCTCCACAGCTTGGTGAAAGCGGTATATAATGTAGTGTATATGTCCAAGTCTGAAGCTTATCGTTTTGGGCTGAAATACAGTATACTGAAACCTGGCAGGATTCATGATGCTGTCAATCTTCACGAGAGCCCCTGGACCACCAGCCAGCCCCAAAACAGCTCCAAAGCATCACTGGATCTACCTTCATCTTCTACAGTGGGGGTATCAGGTGCGTTTACTTTTATCCACTCACCAAACATGTTGATGGTGTGCGTTTCAGTTTCATCTGACAGCAACACATGATACCAGTTGTGGTTCTCATGACATGGTGAAGTTCAGCCTCTGCATGTTGGTTCTTGAGATGTTCTCAGGAACTGCTTCTCTTTCTTTCTTTTTTTTCCTAATGCTTTCAAACAGCGTGTTATGAAAGTACAGTTTAACAGTTGATTTTGAGGCTCTACAAGCCGTTACATATAAACTGTGCGATTCTACTGTGAGCTTTAGGCTTGTTTTTTCCTCCTTCACCACCACCTCCTTCTCCTCAGTGTCTGGGGGGCTGTGTGCAAATTTGTCCAGCTCCTCAAATATTTCCAACTTTGTCCGACATGTCAAACTTTTTTTTTGGTTATGAAATAAGTCTACCTTCTCCTCAGACGATCAGTCTTGCATGCGAGTCGGTGTAAGTTCTTTAGACTACAGAGACGACAAAGACCACATTTTGAAAATAACACGTTACAGTACAGTAGCACCTTATCCTTATTTTCAAACCGGGGAAAATCTGTGTAATCTCTGTAGCCTAAAGAGCTTACAGCGTAAACACTCTGTGCATTAGTTTCATATATATGTATGTAGTATATGGGTTTTATGATAAAGTATGTATATTTGAGAATTTGTCTTCGCACCTGATCGTCCGCAGTCTGCGCAGGAGATAAGATCCTCTGGGCAGCCCGTCTTCTTCGAGCCTCCGAGGCAGAAGTCACAGTAGCCGTTGGGGATGACCGAGCCATCTGCTGCTTTTTTGGCTGTAGTATGACAGAAAAAGGGGGGGCAAAAATTAGTACACGAGAGGTCAGTCTCAGCCCTCATGTCTGTTTGGGTCGAAATGAGCCTCCAGAATGCTAAAGACATGAATCTTCGTGTCTAATAGATGAATTTAAGGGCGTACTGTATATTTAGATTATAAAGATACCTGCTGGGTGAAATGTAAGTACGTAAATAAAAAGACCAGCGATTAAAAACGTGTGAAAGAAACAACGAGAAAAAACGAGCTGCTGTCACATTCCCGTCTGTCATTTCCACTCCCCTGCCATCAGGCTTCTTCTCTTTTAATAGAGATGTCTTTATATTGCTAATAAGTTATATTGCTTAATTTACAACTCTATTAATAATGACCAAAAAAAAAAAAGGACAAATCCCGGGCCAAAGTTGTGAACCTCGACAAATCATCGCTTTGCTTCGTGTAAGGAAATGAAAGACAACAAGAGAGGAGCTGAGTAGTGAGTTTTCTCTCGCGTGCGAGCGTTCGTTACTGAGGCTTAGACTTTCGCTGCACTGCTCGCTCACTGTACGAGCATGTAGAGGGGGAAGGGATGAGTTTCTCTACGCCGGGAGGCCGGCGGCTCTGTTAAATATTGTCACAGGAACAGAGGGGATGCTGGGAGCTGAGAGACAGGTACGCCACAGGAGGTTACTACGTTATATCATTAACAAGGAAGACAAGTTAGTTGGCAGCTTTCACACCCAGCTACTTACACAGTGGCTTCACACGATCACAGCTGAACGCTTCGGTCTGTCTCCCAGAGGGGAGAAGTGAAGAGCAATTGCACGAGCGGCTTAAAGCGGCTAAATATGAGAACAAAAACAGCGCTTAGGTGCACTAATAGATAATATGTGGATGGGATTGCTGTGCTCCTCCAGAGAATAGCTAATGTTCAGACATCAGCTCTCATGCACACACACACACACACACACACACACACACAAACACACATGCACACACACACTGCCGGATGATTTGGAGAGCTTGGGTTCTCTCCAGTGAGGTCATTAATCCACCCCCATCCCCTGAGATTCTAACATCGGAGTGAAGTAAGTGTGTGTGTGTGTGTGTGTTGGGGAGGTGGGGGGACTGTTGCAGCATTTCTTTTTTAAGATTCCATGAGTCTGTTCTGCTCTCTAATCCCCAGAGAGAGAGAGAGAGAGAGAGAGAGAGAGAGAGAGAGAGAGAGAGAGAGAGAGAGACTCTGATCAGGATGAAAGAAAGACAGGAGTAGTCCGGTGCAGTATTAAAAAGCTGTGATCCATATGTGCTGCATGGACCCCACACTCTATAAAGTTTGTACACTAGACCATGGGTCACTTCTCAAAATAGACAAATAGAACGAGCAGAAAGGCGCAGGACTCCGCACGGCCATGGTGCTGTCCATGGTCCTGAAACATGTCATACTATGGGCTGTATTCAGAGTTGAGTTAAGCGTGCAAAGTGAGTATTTTAAAGGTGCAAAACTTCATTTTTTTAAAAAAATTCCATACTCGTACAAATAATCTTTATGTGTAGAACATGATAGAATAAAAAACAATGAGTTAATCAGTGGCATTTAGAATAAGCCGCTGAGGAAAGCTGTTTAGAAAACTGGAATGCTTGTTTGTCTTTGTTTGTGCTTCGTGTCAGTCATTTTATAGACACTATACAGGCCACCTAAGATCTTGGAGGCGGAACTTCTTTGTTAGTGGGCGGGAATCATTCAAATGTCAAACCCACTTAACCCTTAGAAACGCACCTAATGCACTTTTAATATAAAAATTGCACATATTAGTATTCACACTGCTGATGTAACTAAAGTGACTTAAGTGCTATTAAGAAGTTGCGTTCAAACTGCACATGCAGAATGGAGTTTACTTAAAGCGCACCTATTATGGTTTTGAAACGTGCCTAATGTTGTGTTAAAGGTCTCACAGAACAGATTTACATGCATCCGAGGTCAAAAAACACTTTAACGTGCTCATAATTTAAACTGCAGCATTACCTAGTGTCAAAAACGACTCGTTAAATGATCCGTTCTAAAGGATTCATTCTAAACTCCTCCTTTCAGAGAGCATACTCTGATCTGATCGGTCAGATATCCCAGTCTATTGTGATTGATCTACCGCTGACTGTCAGTGAGCAGCCGATGAAGACCAGAGGCGGGCTTTTTGTTACAAACCTATGTAGGTTAGTACAGGAAGTAAGTCTGGAATCACTAACAACTCGTTTCAGCTGTTCAGAATCGGTTCCTTCTTTTGGGAGTCAATAACTCCGTCTGTCATGCACTTCTGAAATTTTTGGAATTTTGCAGACGTTTTAACATTCACAAACAGCTCTATAACATGCTATATGAAAGGTAATAATTGAAAAAAAAAACATAATAGGTGCACTATAAAACAGAAATGTGTCTCATTTTCACATAATTCTGACCTTGGATATAAGTGCACTTTTCTTTTGTGTGATAGCAGCTCAAGTGAGGAAGTCTAGCATCACTATCTGTCAATTCTCACACTGAAATGTATGTTTTAGACTGTAAATGCACTCAACAGTCCTTACAGGATTTTGTGGAGGTTATTTTGTGATTGTTGCGGCCAAAAATGCTCGACTTTGCTGCATTTATTTATTTATTTTTTAAAAATTCGCAATTCAACTTGCGGAGTTTTTTGTGCTTTTTTTTGCGGAAAACTACTTAAATTTGCTTTGCGCGGTCTTTCACGGTGAAAGACCTTTTAGCTGTACTCGTGTTCGACGCACGTGAATCGAAGAGGGGTTTTTCGGTGAACGCGCGTCGTGATCACGGCACATGACGTGTCTCGGCCCAAACCTGGGGAAACTCTGCGGTCATTTTAAACGGAATTTAAAAGCTTGATTTTGCGTTCATTTCTGTGATCGCAAAATCTTGTAGGGACTGACTCAAAAAAACTACTGAATGGCATTCAAAGCCAATATTAAATAAATAAATGTAGCACTATTCATTATTTAACAGTATGGTCCCTTTAAAGTCCAGGAAAATCAGTGGAGACTCATCTGCTCATTCTGAGGACCAATTTGTTATGGATAAAGTTATCAATTAACTCAGATGTTAGCTGTAAGTGTAGCAGATGAGTGCTCGGTCAGTTTATCCTTCGAACCATGGTCATGTTGTCATTACAGGTCAGCATATCCAATTAACAAAAAACATCAGCATCATTTCATTAATTCAAAAACTCAAAAAAAGCTAATTAAAAGTGTAATTACAATTTCATGACCTAGATTTAATACGGTATCTCATAGCTACATTAATTTGTGTACTGTGACATAAAAAAAATAATAAACTGCAAAATATTAGGATGTGCTGGATCAAGTGCTATTTTATAAGCTGTTGAATAATGAGAATGGAAGACATGTTGTTAAATTTAACTACATTTGCATTGATTTGCATGTTGATAATTAAGGATTGTTCATCCATCCATCCATCCATCCATCTATATATTGGCAATACACAAGACTTTTATTAGATGTTTATTTCTATGCTTGCTAAATTAGCAAGCTCATACATATATTATCATATTAGTCCATCCATCCATCTTCTATACCGCTTATCCTTCCTTCAGGGTCACGGGGAAACCTGGAGCCTATCCCATCGGGCACAAGGAGGGTACACCCTGGACAGGATGCCAATCCATCGCAGGGCACAATCACATACACACTCACACACCCATTAATACTCTACTTTAGACATGCCAATCAGCCTACTATGTATGTCTTTGGACTAGGGGAGGAAACCGGAGTACCCGGAGGAAACCCCTGCAGCACAGGGAGAACATGCAAACTCCACACACACAGGGCCACGGTGGGAATCGAACCCCCGACATTGGAGGTGTGAGGGGAACGTGCTAACCACTAAGCCACCGTGCACCCATTATCATTTTAGTCTTTTTTTAAATGAATTTTTCCTTTCTAAATTGTGTCTTGCTTTCATGTTACACTACATTTCATGTTATAGTAAATGGTGGGGGGGGCGGGCGGGGGGGGGGGGTGCAATTTCCATCTTTGGTACACATTTGGGATTTTTTTTCCCAGTTTCAAAGGCAGCCACTTGTGATTAAAGGCAGAGGGCTAAACTCTATTGAAAAAGCCCGGCCCTGAAGCTCCTGCTCAAGAAAAATCTGGAAGGCGATTTGCATAATCTGAATGGTGCATCCAGAAAAAAAAAAAAAACCTTAAGCACCAGTGTAACCCAACCCTGAATATAACTACCTTTACCTGCATAAATATTGGCGTATTACTCTGAATACAACCCTATACAGTTAACAGTTAAAGAAACGGATCGGCAGAAGTAAAGAGTTTAGCCACCATTAGTAACAGACGCTTTAATACACTAAGATAAACTGTTCCATTACTGCAGAGAAGTGACTCACACATGTATTTTGTATTATTTCTTTTATTCAGGCACATAATGTGATACTGCAGTCTGCGAGCCTGTAAAATAACAAAAAATATTGCTGCTATTAGACAGCCTGTAATGTTTCCATTTCTATATATTATATTTTGGCATCTACGGCATGTTTGAAGAAGGAAATGCTTGTTCTGTAATGCTAACAGTACATACAGTGCGTATATTTATGACTGAAAATATACACTGACATTGGGTATAACACGAAGAGCAGAGGAAGTCTGCATTTGAAGCACGATGATTCATAAAGTGAGATGCTGAAGTGCAGGGGGCAGGTTTGGTGGATATGGAAAGTGTGTGGAGGGAAGTGAAGCAGTGAGAGACAGAAAAGGGTTGCAGCACACGGTAAATAAGGAAGTGAGCAAATCTCCATGGCACTCTCGCTGAAAGCAGAGCATCTAATGTCTATAATTAGAGCAGCAGGCAAGTGCTGAATGCTGAATGATTGTAAACCTGTGTACTGATGTACTGTACTTGTATACCCATGTACAGTATTAGGCTAAAAATTCAACAGCGCTATGAAGCTCTCATTCCTCTTTCTCGTTCACTCTAACCGAGCCGTAAATACGGTAAGATCTGCACCGTCTCTGGTACGTACACGACATTAAAATGGCGTAAAAAACAACATTACAAAAGGAACAAAGGAACACATGTGCAGGGAACGCATGCAAAACAAATGATCTGCATTACTGAACAAATGTGCTGGAATTCCTCAAAGGCAAAAAACACAATTTATCACCAATCTTGCAGGAAATTTTTCGTGGAAAAGAAGAGCTTGTGGAAATCTGTTCTTTTGTCCTGCTGTCATTTATTTCAACTGCAGACTGTGCACACTATCCTCACGGAGCAGCAGCGAGCACATGCGTGTGCACTCGCGCACACACACACACACACACACACACACACACACACACACACACACACACACATATATATATATATATATATATATATATATATATATATATATATATACACACACACATATATAGAGAGATAGATAGATAGATAGATAGATAGATAGATAGATAGATAGATAGATGGGCATACATATACATATACATTTATTTATTTATTTGTGTGTGTGTGTATATATACATATACATATATATATATATGTATATGTGTGTGTGTATGTATATGTATGTGTGTGTGTATATATATATATATATATATATATATATATATATATATATATATATATATATATATATATATATTTATATAAATGATAGATAGATAGATAAATGCCTGTGGCTCTGAAGTCTGCAAGGTAAATTCCGAGAAAGACAAAATAAAAAAATGGAGGAATAGATAGATTCCATGTGTTTCTGTAGTCCATGATCCTTCCCATCTCTCTGTTTCTCTCCATATCCCAGTGCCGCACTTGTCCAATTACAAGGAGAACACAGGCAGAACAGCACACTTCATAGCTTTCAAGTGTGTCTGTAACCCCATGGGAATTAAAAAAAAACAAAAAAAACCCGAGACAGCGAAAGACATTCGTAAAACAGCCCCCTCCTTCCATCTCAACTCTCTCTGACTCTGACTCGCTGGTTCTTTCTGTCTCTCTCTCTCTGTCAGCCTTTTTTTCAAACGATTCCGGAGGAACTAAATCAGATTCTGGTCAGATCAGGCTGTCCCTAGCTGGTCGATAAGGTCTTATTGAATTAGCACTTCCACAGGAATTACCCACAACCACCTGTTCCTCTGCCCCGTGCCATATACTCAATATAAACTCGCACACAGTCGCATTGCGGCCATTAACCAAGACCAACAAAAAGGCCACAGTGCAGCACTGCTCTCTATCTGAAGTGTATCACGAGACCCACAACCCAGAGTACAGCGACCTGAAAAGTGCAGGAAATACAGCAGCAGTTCCCTGTACACGCACCTGAAGCTAAGGTTTTACAGTATGTTTTAAATGATTTTTATCTTTTACAGCTCATTACGAGATATTCATCCAAACAGGTCATTGCGTCAATTTGAGGTTTTAAATGAAAACAGAATTCTTAGGTCACTCCTTAGACGAGTTATTTTTAGTCTAAGGAAGATGAGGAACTATTTAAATATCTCCATTACTAATTACCATAAATACTCACCAGCCACTTCAATAAGAATATAAAATCATGCCGATACAGATTACGAGCTTCCGGTAATATCCACATCAATCATCAGACGGGGGAAAACGTGAGTGATCCGAGTGACTCTGCATCGATTGTGGCGTGGTTGCTGGTGTCAGACGGGCTGGTTTGAGGATTTCAGAATGTGCTGAGCTCTTGGGATTTTCACACAGAACAGTCTCTAGAGTGTTACACAGAATGGCGCGAAGAGAAGAATGATCAGACCAGTCCAAGCTAACAGAAAGGCTATGGTAACTCAAATAACCACTCGAATAACCAAGCGATGAGCAGAAAAGCATGTCAGAACTGACAGCACGTCAGTCTCCTGGTCTGACGAAGCTTGATTTCTGCAGCGAAGTGAAGGAGATAGGGTCAGAATGTGACATGAATCTATTGACCCAACCTGGCTTGTGTCGGCGGTTCAGGTTGGTGGTGGTGCTGTAATGATGTGGGGATGTTTTCCTAGCACATGTTTGGCTCCTTAATACCAAGTGAGCGTCGTGTCAGTGCCACAGCCACAATCTGAAGCAATTATCTGGTGCAATCTTGTCAACATGAATGTGTGTATGTGTGTGTGTGTTTAACATTTGTTTAATATTTTCTGGAAATCCGACGATAGAAATGTGTAATTACTCTAGGATATAAAACAGAAAAGTGGATTTAGGAAACTCGTGGGCACTAAATATATATATACCTCCTACATCTTGCACTTACAGCACTTACACAGCTGACGAAGGACGTACTGTCTCTCTGGAAACTACCTCGCTGCAGAGTTTTACTATAACACTACATTTATTACCAAAATGTACTGCATGTGATGAAGGGTGGCTCTCCAAAAGCACCCCTTACTTTCTCTTTCTCTCTCTCTCTCTCTCTTTCTCTTTCTCTCTCTCTCTCTCTCTCTCTCTCTCTCTCTCTGTCATTCTACATATATAATAGAACATACAGTGTAGTATATAAAAAACCTCCAGTGAGTGGCACATCATGAGCAGAAACGCCTTGTTGAAGAGAGAGCCCAGTGGAAACCGGGCAGACCGGTTTGAGCTGATAGGAACGTGATGAGCAGAAAAGCATCTGCTTTTTTGTGTAAACTCTACAGGCTACTGCTTGTGAAAATCTCCGCGTCGGACCCGTCCATCGTAATTCCTCATCGTGATGTTTGATGTGAAGAGAAACTGAAACTCTGAAAGCTGTATCCGCAGTCATTTTATGCACTGCACTGCTGTCACATGATTGGCCGATCGGATCGTTTTCATGAGTATGGGTACAGGGGTGTGCAGGGGTGTTCCTAATAAAGCGGACAGTGAGTGTATAAAACAGATCTGATGGTTGTGTAAGTAGAAATAATAAAGAAGGGTGTGGGGAGAAGAAACCCGTCACTTATTTGTCAGCTAAACCCACTTCCACTTTAATATCTAAGCGTTCCTTCACACATACGCTACTGCAGTCTCAATAAAACCTCCCACAGAAATGTGTATAGAACATATTGGCATTGAAACAGGGCTCCCACTGCAACACATTAACAGATGCAGCCATGCAGATTAATTCAGACACAAAATACTAACAATCACACAATCTCTCTCTCTCTCTCTCTCTCTCTCTCTCAGTACTCTGGACACAGATTTATTGCCAGTCCAATTTAGCATAATAACCTTTTTCTAGACTGCTGCATTTCCTGTTTGTCCCCCCCCCATATTCTGTACACCTCTGTATGTCACATTACACTGGGCCTTGAACAGACATTGTAAAGAGACAAAATGAAGAGCTTTTTGTGCTTAACACACACACACACACACACTCACACACTCACACACTCACACGACCTTACAGAGTGCATATGTACTGTATAAGGAGTGTGGTTGTACACACATATTAAGAGAGGCATCTGAAGTGTTGTAGCGCTATACAACCGGTCGCGAGCAAAATAAAATGAAGACGAG
The DNA here is from genome assembly GCF_023375685.1 of Ictalurus furcatus. Lineage (NCBI taxonomy): Eukaryota > Metazoa > Chordata > Actinopteri > Siluriformes > Ictaluridae > Ictalurus > Ictalurus furcatus. The sequence continues at coordinate 5,191,158 of NC_071271.1, read as the reverse complement.
ATGCGTATAAACTTATGATGAATCTGAATCCTATCTTATTGTCGTCATGTGAAGAGCGCAGCCGTGCTGTTATCATTTGTAGGCCTCCATTACAGAGAACCTGTCCAGTAGAGGACTTCGCAACAATCCTGCCTCGATACAGTAGATGTTTCTTTGGAATGCCTTGTTTTTCCTCCTGTCACTGAGTAATGTGTGTGTGTGTGTGTGTGGAGAGAGAGAGAGAGAGGCACAGACAAAAGACAGACAGAGACAGTATGTTGGATGGGGGTGGCGAGGTTATTCTGATATAGCTCAAATTACTTTCAGAATCCATTCCCAGTGCTGCAACCCCCCAGCCCTCCGTCTTGCTCTTAATACGGAATAGCAAATGAGCCAGACTGCAATATCGTTCACCCCCTGTACTCCCTGGCCTCATACATATGGAAAATCATAAAGAGAATTTTCATTCTCTCTCTCTCTCTCTCTCTCTCTCTCTCTTTTGCGCTATCTTTCATGTTTATTTCACACACACACACACACAAGCGCACACTCCTTGAAGCTTAGGCAAGTTGAAACTCCATGGCCTCCCCTCTCATTTCCCTGAACTTGATGTACATATAACAATGTATTCTTTATACCGGGAGTTGGCTAGCTGGCTGGTAGCCATGGCAACACCATCGCTAGGCAACGGCCGCTGCTCTCGCCGCTTTGTTGCGTATGGGTGTGTAAAGGAGTGCGAGGAAGGAGCTGGCAGCAGCAGAAGCTCAGCAGCTCGTGGCTCGGACCACATCCCAAATGTACGCTGCTTATTTCCGGGAGCTAATGAGCATCAAGCATGGACCTGACAGCAAGTGATAATTACACCAAGTGCAGAGTTTGGGTTGGTTCTGGATGGAATCTTTTATATATATATATATATGAGAGAGGGAGAGAGAGCGAGGGAGAGAACTACTTGGGTTTTATATAAACCCTTTATAGCAACTGGAATAAATATACATAAACATCAATAAAGGCTTATTCAAATGAGCCTCGGCTGACCTAAAGACTCGGACATACCAGATGCTCCAAAGTGAGCTCTCCTGACATTATAATGTGAGCCAACCCGTAACACGTCATAACCTCAAATCATCGTATATGAAGTAATTACAGGTTCTATGTCAATTTCAGCATCAAAACTGACAAACCCATTCGTCGTGACAGCTGAAACGTATCGGAATAAGAATTTATAAACGTGTATGTACGGTAATTTTACATCAATTGCCATAAAACGCCTAAGAAGGTGTTAGATAGCTCAAACACTACCTTTTAATTAAAGGGTTAAATTAGCCAAAAATGTTGTGTTTGTCCAGCCTTCATGCATCAGCCTTTATTCACGCCACTGATTTCGATTTCCACTAAAACCTTCCTAAACAACGCCTTATTATAAAAACCAATCACTGCCATAGCGTACAGTATATCAACAAAATATTATGATAGTATATTAAATAGTATGACAGGTCATTGATGTTAAATATGTGTTAAAACTACGCACACTGGTCACATGGTAAATCATCCAGTGCTGGACTTTCATTCACTCAGATAGTGTAAAGAAGCCTTTACGTATTTATGTGAAAGAAAATCTGCAATGCTTCAGCGTGATAACACAACCTGCGCTGTAGCTGACACATCAGCACATCCGCGAGTATGTTGTACAGGTGCGCCGGCTGTTATCCCTTACGTCTGAGTTTAATAGGAGAAATTCGTTCTCCTATTAAACACTATTGTAACTACGCTGGCGATATCCTCCTGTGACATCAGCATGACTCACAACCACTAACTCCCGACAATAATGGTGAAAATACAGCATCCAGCAACGTATTAGCATCAGAATTGCTGAAACACATCACAGATATTTCTTTAGAAGGGTTTCAAGGTGGAGATTTAGACTGGGAACAGATGCTGTTACGCCTTTAACTCTGTGTGTGTGTGTGTGTGTGTGTGTGTGTGTGTGTTTCTGTGTCATTACCATCAGAGCTGCGAAACAGGCCTGCGATCACGCAACTCTATTATTCCTTTCACTCGCGTGGCGTGAGCGTGTGGGAGCCATTTTGAGTTTTCGGTGTTTTCGTTTGTTTTTCAACGTCTTTATTCGGCACAGTCAATGTCGAAAACGGACATGTGGGGTTTCGGGAAAATATGTTTCGCAGGATGAAAAAGATGAAGAGTCAAATAAGGGGAAATGAATGAAGAGTTCAAACAATACATGAATAAACAGAGTCTCTCTCTCTCTCTCGCTCTCTCTCTCTCTCTCTCTCGCTCTCTCTGACTGTCTCCATAACCCACAACCAGAGTTTCAATCTACACCTTGTGTCGTTGTGGTGTGTGTGTGTGTGTGTGTGTGTGTGTGTGTGAGAGAGAGAGAGAGAGAGGGCATGAGTGTTGGGGGAAGGGTTAGGTTCTTAACTAGATCTCCCCGAGTCACAAAATCCAATTTTCAGGTGCACATCTAGAGGGGCGACCTCTAAAGCAAACACCAAGCTCCCCTTCCCCCCTCTCCCCTATCCCTCCACATCAATGCCCACCCAAACAACCCCCCAACATACACACACACACACACACACACACACACACACACACACACCAAAGCCTCAGTGCCTCATAGGAAAAAGAATATGAGCAGACATGAATTTTAATGCAGTTTCTCATCTCCAGTCGAGCGGTTTCATTTCAGCCATGGAAATAAATAAAAAGTAGGGGGGAAAAAAAAGACAGAATACAGATAACGGATAGATGAATCTTAAATCAAAAGCAAAGAGAGATGACGGCGCGAAAGAGGATTGGAGAGGGAGAGAGAGTTCGACAGCGTCCGACAGACAGAGAGGGAAAAATCGAGAGAGATTTAAGAGGAGTGGCAGAAAAGACAAAGAGATGAGCCTAAGAAAAGGAGAGAGCGAAAAAAGAATAGAAAGAGGGGAATGAAGGGAACATATTGAGGGGGGAAAGAAGAAGACAGGAACGGAGACAGCGAGTAAGATGGAGAGGTGGAGAGAGAAAATGGGAAAGCGAAAATCTCATCTCTTGGCAGAATAATCTGTCATTTATCAAACTGATTGAAAAAGGAGAGAAGTACGAGAGGGCGAGGCGAGGCGCTGCCGAAAACGAAATAAAGACAGAGAGAGAGAAAGAAGAAGAAAAAAAAAAAAGAGTGAGAATGTGGATTTGGTCCTGCTCCAATATTTCATCGTGCAGCTCGACTCGCGCCCAGGCATCACGTTCGTGTCTAGACGTTTCTTTTTTTTTTTCTTTTTTTTCTTTTTTTTTTTTTTCCTTGAAATATTGCATGAATAATGTATGGCTGAGCTTTCATTAAAACTTCCTCTTATTAATGATATTGCTCCTGGTGTGCTGTGGATAAGTGTGGAGTGTGTGCATAACCTGGGAGATTGGGAGGGCAACAGAATGTGTGTCCACTTACACATAATAGCGCACACACACACACACATTTTTAGAAACACACTGCATTATAATATCAGAAATGGACACGTTACTGCTTTTCAAACAACCGCAACAAGTGCCAACTGTTTTTCACACACACACACGCACACACACACACACCCTTTCGCCCTGGTACTCAGCCAGTTAACTCTAGGAGGTAAATGTGTGCATGCACAAGGACACAAAGGACACTGCATTGAGGTCAAACAAGGCAGCGCTGCATAAAAACATGGTTCAGTATTATAATATGAGTAAAATATACTGTATGTTCCTGTATATGAGGACTGCGTAAGTGTTTATTTTTTGCAGTAAGTGTGAGTGTGTGTGTGTGTGTGTGTGTGAGAGCGGGAGGGAAAGAGAGAGAGAGACATACGCTTGTGGTTGTTCTTGCGTTGAAAGGGTAGAGTGTGTCGTTCCGAGTCTTCTTCACCCTCTTCGTCTGCCAGGTGTGTGTGAGTGTAATGGTAACTCAAACCCGGGCGGTTCTTGTAGCGCTTACCGCAGACTACAACACACACACACACACACACACACACACACACAAAGCAGACAAATGATATTAATAAAGTTCAAAACCACAGACCACTGAACAAGTTATCAAGCTCGCTGTAATCCCGTCGCTGCTTTCAGTAGGAATAAAACGCTACACGACGCTGCGTTTACAGTAAACACGCCCCAATGTGAAGATTAACAACCGTTACCACCACAAAGTTGATGATTTTCCAATAACAGCGTGCTCTGACACTGACGTGTTTTATTCCTCTTACGCTACAGCGGTTTGCCAACGATTTGTTAAAGAACGACATTTTATTTCTTTTTTTATTTCTATTTACATTTAAATGTTATGAAGATGAGTTCGTTACTTACGTTATAGCAGCTATAAATACTAGTTCTCTAACCAGAATCTCTAATTTCTGTCTCATGTCACGTTACAGAGAAGCTACGAAAGTATAAAGTACTCTGTCCTGAAGACTTCAAGTTACAGCTTTACCTCTGACCGTTACAAAGCACTGACACTGGAGACTCCTTCCATACACGTTAAATAAAAAAACTACTTCACCACATCGACAATTATGAGGTTTTAATTCCGTTTTAAGTAGAGCATCTGCTATACAAGTTACTGAGAATTAACTGTTGCTATAGAAACGATAATGGAAAAAAAAATAAAGATAACTATAATATGAAACTGGATTTGCAGACAGTTCAAAAGGACTGTGATGTTTTCAGAATATTGTGTTACCTTATAGCGGTATTTGTTCTGAGAATATATCGGGTTTTTAAAAAAATTAATCAGGCATACTTAAGATTTCTTTTAGCGTATTATATATATATATATATATATAAAAAATTATTTAAAAATTAAAGTCAGAAATGCTTAGAAAGCCTGCTTTCTTAAGGAGAGTCCATTTTTCATGACATGATATAGTGGTCTACACCGCTACAGAATAACCTTATGAGTATAAATATATGAAATCCTATATTATATATATATATATATATATATATATATATATTGATACTGATACACTGATACTCACTGTCACAAACGTATGGCTTGTCTCTGTCCTCTATGGAGGCCGGTTCCTGTCTCTTCCTCATTCCTCCTACACCGCAAGCCTGCATGGAACAGAATAAAACGTTCCGACGTTCCGGGTTTGGGTTTCTCCATGCCGTAAAATAAATTCGAAGAAATGTTCGATACAGAACTATATACAGTATATACCTAGCAAAAGAAAATGTATTACATTTGCAACTATAAATTTAATGATTCTCTAATTGATTTCACACTTTTAAGGTTTCCATTTGACTCGCCCTCGTGCATACGTACTACTACAAACTAAATTAATTATTCTAGTATGTACATATGTTAGCTATGACAGCGTGAGTGTATTTAAATTGTAATTAGGACATATATATGTATATAATACTAATACACACATCACATATACAGTACTTCAGTGCTACTTATACTGCAACTAAAATATTCTGAATTCTCACACACATATTTGATTTACATTGCAATAAAAATGCACTGATGTACACTGATATTCACACTTGTATATCACAATAATAATCCCGTTTAGGAAAAACGAATAGAAAGTCACTCGCTTCGTCTGTGTACGTTTCCTCACAGAGCCTTACAGAGACGCAATTACGCTTACGTTCAGTGTTTCTGTAACTACAGCAGTGTTATGCATACACATACAACTGAACTGTAATCAAATTAACTAGAAGCAAATTGAACTAAACGGTTATACTGTGTATATATATATATATATATATATATATATATATATATATATATATATATATATACACACACACACACATACATATGCGTTGTTGCACATGGAAAGAAGCAAAATGTTCCCACAATGACTTGCATGTGGGAAACAAAGGCAAAACACACACACACACACACACACACACACACACACACACACACACACACACACACAGAACCTTTCTCAGCTCAAGATGAAGAAAGCATTAAAGCGAAGCACCCTCCACCCTTAATAACTAACTCTGTAAGGTTTGTAACACCTACGAGCAGGGAGCACATCCCAATTAACAGTGGCAAGGGTGTGAAATTCTCACACAAATCGCTGACACTTTCGGAGCTCGTCTAGCCGCATCTGCACAGCCCTCTTTGTTCTCTAGGCAAGCTTATGGATCACAGATTTTGTGCATTTTATGCATTTACACATAAGCGTGTGCATGGACACCTAGCTGCACACGCAGAACGCGATCGTGTCACAGTCTCCATACTGTGGGGTTTGAGTAAAATCAACAAAAGAAAGCATTTCGAGGGCTGGGACGAAGCCTGCAATGGCGCCTGGTTGAGTTTTCGTGTCAGCTACTTTCCTGATCAGCACACACGAGGGAACAGATTAATACGCTTGTATCGTCTCACGAGAGCTGTGTGGATTACTGTCCGAGTGAGAAAATGTGTGACTCACGTTTTGGCACCACGCGCGTTGTGCTGAGTGTTGCTGTTTTTGCGACATACCCGTCCTTTGGTGCGGTTCTTGCGCTTAGGCACGTCCTCCTCCATTTCTTCCACGTCCATCTCGTGAGGAAAGTCTCCCACCAGCAGCTTCTGCGAACACACACCACAGTACCCCATGATAACCTAGCAGTCATTCCTTCCTGATTTGTATATAGTCACATCTCTGCTTTGATTCTGTTTATCTCTGTAAAGAAATATGGCAGAGCAAAAATTACTCGTTGTTATAAATATACAACAGATGTTTCTCCTTTATTAGACGCATATTAGACGATCTAAAAGGTAATATTTGGCTAAGTGAATCTTGGACGTGTTAAACAACTTGGAACATGGCACCCTTGTTTCTTGGTGCCCAGGTGTGTCCTCTTACACAACTAATAGCTCTGAATGTCTACTCTTGGTTTGAGGCCTGGGTTTCACCTCTGACGTCTGTGCTTGATGTTTAAAAAGGATAAACCAACATGAAGACCAGAGAGCTGTCTGTGGGAGAAAAACAAGCCATTTTGAAGCTGAGAAAAGATGGAAAAGCTTTCAGAGCCACTTCACAAACACTAGTTTCACATGTTCTTCCTGTAACTGTGTGGGTTTCCTCTGGGATCTCTGGTTTCCACCTACATCCTAAAAAAAACATGCTAGTAGGAGGACTAGATAAATAAAAGTTCCTGGGATAGACTGTGTATCCCTAACCAGGATTTACTAAAGATGAATGAACGAACGCGGTATTTTGACTGATTACTTGAACTGAACGTAAATAAATGAGTCAGATCACTTCAGATCAATATTTGTGATTAGGCTATTATGTAATAATTATGACAAGCCTTGTCGAACTTGCATTAGGCCAGCAGCTTAATGCAAGTTAAATGAAATTAAAGCATGGAGGCAGCATGAGCCGGGGTAGGGTCCTGAGAGAACAGCAGAGCCTGCAGGGGAAGAGAAGCTCACAAGAGTTTCCTTCCTGCAGAGAGACAAGATGTAGGATCACAGGTCTTCTCCCAGATCAGCCTGAGGTCTGCAGAGTGCCTCTTAATTGAGGTGCAAATTGGCTAATTGTCGACCCGTGGGATAGATGTCATGTCTGGTGTGCGTGAGTGTGTGCGTGCGCGCATGCAGTTATGTGTGTAAGGAACAAGGCAAGGCTGTGCCGAGAGCGATGACATGCGCGCACACACGCAGACACAATATGCACATGAAATGTGTGCCCACTTGCAGTGTCTCCAAGCTGTCAATACAATTCCTGTTCATGCAAAACAGACACATACACACACACACACACACACACACACACACATACTGCATACAGTCATCTGGGTTGGGGCTCACAGCTGATCTGATGGACTGTGGTAATGTCATGGAGAGATATAGATACTACAGAGATACAACAGAAGCAGCAGATGGGTGAGAGAGAGAGAGAGAGACAGAGAGAGGGGGGAGAGAGAGGGAGAGAGAGAGGGAGAGAGAGAGAAACAGAGAGAGAGGGACAGAGAGAGAGGGAGAGAGGGGGGGAGAGAGAGAAACAGAGAGAGAGGGACAGAGAGAGAGGGAGAGAGAGGGGGGGGGAGAGAGAGAAACAGAGAGAGAGGGACAGAAAGAGAGGGAGAGAGAGAGGGAGAGAGAGGGGAGCGAGAGAGAGACAGAGAGAGAGAGGGAGAGAGACAGAAACAGAGAGAGAGGGAGAGAGAGAGGGGGAGAGAGAGAGAGGGAGAGAGAGAGAGACAGAGAGAGAGACAGAGAGAGAGAGGGAGAGAGAGGGAGGGAGTGAGAGAGAGAGAGAGAGAGAGGGAGAGGGGGGAGAGAGAGAGACAGAGAGAGAGAGAGAGAGAGAGAGAGAGAGAGAGGGATAGAGAGAGAGGGAGAGAGAGGGAGAGACCAAGACCACAGTCTAATCATAGAAAAGATGTGGTAACCAGTCACGGTGAGTCAGTAGAGTACCGAAAGAGGCTTGTGTGCTTACATAGATCTTATCCTTAGTTATGCTAACATTTGTTTCGATGTCTGATTTAACACATTAGCGCAGTGAAGAGAAAACAGAACAAACTAAAACCAACGTAACAGAGTCGGAATTGGAATGGTTCAGATAAGATGGAGATTTTGGCCATGAATGCCTCGAATATGAATAAATGAATAAATGTAAATGTAGAATACAGCATAATTATGCTACATTACGAAGAGAATAGATTGATAAGAAATCCAGCTGTCAGAAACATCAGTTCCTCCACATACAGTACGTTGTATGTAGGATTGATTTACATTACATCCTGCGTAATGGGACTTTCATGGCAAGAGTAAAAGTGCGCACCCTATTCAGATATCTTGAAACGGCTGCATGTTTAAACGATGTAATGCCCAATCTGGTAAAAGTGCCAATAATGTCCCGGGTTTTGAGTGTGTGAGAGAGAGATAAGCACATGGGGTTGTATTCAGAGTCGGCGAATTAAGGCGACACTAAATGTTTCATCAATATTTACGTGAAAAGTTACTCATATTCGGTCAGGTTATACAGATGCTTCTGGGATTTTCTGGGAGCGCCATTCAGATGATTCACTTCACCTGCACGTAGCGCACACCTCTACACACGTATAGTTTGGAACCTAAGCATTTAAGACAGCGTTTTTCAATAGACTTCCCCCTTTAAGCACAAGCACTCGCTCTGCTAGTCTGGGATAGAAAATTCATTTTTTTAAATAATATGATGTAATTTTAAAGCGAGAGACATTTTGAAAATGACTAATAAATCAGTAAGATGATATACGATCAAATTGGAGATTGTTATACTGCCAGGATATTACTGCAGAAACACTCCTAGTTGGAATTGTCACATTATTCACTGTAAATTTAGTTTAATTTAACACAACGGCTTCCACCTTCATTATCCAGCAGCTTATAAAATAGCACTCGATGCAGCACATCCTATTATTTTGCATTTATAATTATTTACACAGATTTTATGAAGCCAGGACGAGGTCATGAAATCATAATGTGTGTGTGTTCATTTGATGTGTCCTCTTGTAAACACTCATCTTTAATAGCTCAGATTTACTTTAATTCATTTGAAAAGTCAATTATTCTGATTTGAGACGCTGTCTCCTCTAACATCCTCTCAAATAACTTTCCGTCGGTGTATAGAACTTCACATGCACTGAAGTCCACATGTAAAAGTCACCCGAGTCGCTCACCTGACACTCGCTCATGGCCTCCTCCTCCTTTGTCTCCACTTTCTTATCTAAAGGCTCTCCGCTGAGCAAGGACTCAAGGACGGGACCCTCAGGAACACCTCCCTCCTTCTTCAAGGCCGACTCGTAGTCTGATCACACACATCAATAATCCCAAAGTTACTTTAAAGCACATGCAAACAGCTTTTCAGGGACGTGTCTATGACTGTATCTCCCTGCAGCCACCCATTAAATTATACGCTTCTACAAAATCATTGCAGCTGGTAAACCCACGGATGATATCAACTAGACATGTCCGTCGCTTACCTATCTTAAACTCGATGGGTCCCAGACGTGGATCGTCCAGGATGTTTAACCGTTTTTTCTTGCGCCAGCAGCGAGCTGGGTAAGTGTACAGCTGCCCCGGAGACACGCCTGCAACCCAGAAGCAAAAACAACACTGGTACAAAACTCTTTCTTTGCAAATCAGGCTTCTTCAGATTCATCACATCTTTAAATGGGTAAAGAATTAAAAAAGCTACATATAAAAATATATATTTAACTACATTCATTCAGTTATCTTCAGTGAAGCGCTTTATCCTGGTCTGGGCCACCCTGGATGGGACAGCAAGCATTACCAAGCCACCTATGTGCATGTGTTTGGGAGGTGGGAGGAAACCAAAGAACCCCGAGGAAACCCACGCAGACACAGAGCTGAGGATCGAACTATTGAACCCGCGCTATGCTCCGAATTTGTAACGAATGTACTCGAATATATATAATCCATTAAAGTACGAATAAAACGCCAGTACTGTGCAACTTAATAGGTTTTGCAGGAAGCTTTAAAAAAGGACCGTCTCCAGATAAAGTACAGCCCTCTACTGTAGATGATGTCAAACAAAAGCTATCAATTAATACCCCGAACGCTTCGTATTTGAAAAGCAGCAATCAGATTTTGACACTTTGAGAAGAAATTTCTACAGAATGACATTCTCTGATGGAAGGCAGTGGTAGAAAGCGGACAAAACACACTGACTTGAGTGAAAGCACTGCTACTGTAGTAATCATTCACTTCAGTAGTAGTAAAAGCACTCATCAAATTGACTTAAGTAAGAGTGAATAAGTCATCTGGTGAAAAACTGGAGTTATTACTTTACCAGTTGCTTTTCATATCTCTACAGTTGACACAACTAATCCTTTAGTTACACTAGAATGCATAACTAAGTGAGCTACACTGAAGTGAACACCACGTCCATTATAAACAGGTAACGTTAACTAGCTACCTAACTTAACTAAATGCTGTATGGGAATTCAGTAGCTTGCTACGTCTGTTAGCTTACTAGCTAGCTAGTTCGTGTTAATTCATACAATACATGTCGCTAGCTACTGTCTAGCCATCTAGCAAAGATGTCCCTTACACATTATCCTGAGCATTACCTATAGGCTGTACCAGCACTTAGATATATTTAACACAATGGCTACCAAACATGGGAGTGACATCTTAAGTTTAATACAAAGCTTTCATACTGTAAAACATCTGGCTAGCTAGTCTAGATCACTCAGGTAACTAATGGCTTGCTTGCATGTTGTATGGTAAGTGAAATGCTGATATCTCCACAGGTTGTGGCGCATAATTTACATATCATTATCACTGGACCTGGGATGCCTTCACTGTCTCAGATATTGCTGCAACTTTATTTTAATTATTTAAAAAATTTTTACATACTGCATTTGAATTATGAGGTGTTGATAAATGTGGTAACTGCCTTACATCTTTTCTTGTTAGATAATGCTTATTCTAAAATTTTAAATATCTGCTAAATTGAGAACTCATGCTTTGTAAAAGAACTTTCCTTGTCCTGGGGTCTAATATCCAGTTTCTCTGCAAGTTCGTGTCTCTTTAACAGACACCGGCATACACACACTCACCCGGGCCTCGGTGGTTCTTCTCCATCCATATGTAGCAGTTGCTCTGTGCCACGCCAGTCTGTGAGTCCAGGAAGGGCAGACGCATGGAGCGCTCGGCACACAGGCGAGCATTATAGCTTCGGCAATGTTCAATCGCCTCACGATAAAACTCCTCGCCCAGGCTAGAGAGAAGTACAAGGGTGAAGACACGGTTTAATACTGGTATCTGCAGAGAAACGGAGTTTGGATCTTTAAATCTTTAAAGCAGTGGGCTGTGTGAAAGCATTCTTGAGCTTGTCCTACTTCTATGTAGTAAAAACACTGTGTGTAATAGCCAGAATCCCATGTTTTAAAATGTTATGTTTTTCATGCGACTTCAAAACAATTATTCATGCGAGAAAAATCACATAAAAAAATTTAAACCACATCCCATACGTCTTAAAAAATTAATATAAAATAAATGAATCGTATAAATTGTGAATAACTTGTGAATCGTGTGACTTTTCTGTAAGGGTTGGAAATATTCCAGGCTTCTGGGCTTCTGCATGATTTTCAAACTTAGAGACCTTTTTTTCAGGCATAAAGCAAGTGCAACCTCGCAAACATGAACCTTTAGGCTGGACTACTATAATGCCTTGCTGTCTGGATGTTCCAGAAGGTGCATAAACAAGCTCCAGTTAGTCCAGAAAACAATAGCCAGAGTCCTTACCAGAAACAGAAGTTTGATCACATGTTATCCAAATTTCTTTGACTTCTCGTAAAAACGTTGCATTGAAAATACTACTAATGACCTAGAACACTGAAAAGTCTCCCACTACACTACGCGACTGAAAACGTTGGTCTTTTATGTGCCGTCATGGCTGCTTTGATCAAAATGTGCAGGCTCTTTATGAGTACCTAGAATAATGAAGACTACAGCAGGGGGCTGACATTTTCTTACAAAGCCTCCCATCTATGGAACAGCATTCCAATTAGTATTTGAGACTCAGACAAGGTCTCAATCTTTAAGTCTAGGCTGAAAAAAAAATATTTTATCTAGTGTTTCAAATTCACTGTTAGGATGGAAATCTAGCCCTGACTTTTAGACAGACTCAGGGTCCAAACAGGTCACATACTTTAAAGTTACCTACTCGAATGCAGGCTATATTAGCTAGTCAGTTACATAACTGCAAGCAAACAATTTGTAATGTAAAATAACGACAATTAAACTGAAGTTTATTTAATCCAAACCAAATCCATTCAGTTCATTTTATGAGATTAAGTTTGTGTAGTCAGAAACTTAGCTTATAGCTTCCTAAATCAAGTTTTTACAGGAGTCAACAACCTGTTTCGCATACAGAGGTATTTTAAAGCCCCTTTCTACCAACATACGAGATTATATGCTTTAACTAGTCAAAGATTTGGGTCACAGTAACTGAAATGCTTTCACACAAAAATAAAGTTGTGTAACATAATTGTAAGGGAACTGCACCCACAAGTGAGGAGGACGGTTAGAGAGAAAAATTGCTCCAAGGATTACGGTTGGAGATCTGCAGAAGATGGTAGCATTTTGGGGTCACCAAGTCTCGAATTCTACAGTTAGACACCACCTCCACAGCAACAACCTATTTGGAAGGTGCACGAGGAAAAAAAAGCTTTTCTTTTCTTTTTCTTTTTTTTTTTTTTATCTAACCACAAACATAAGCGCCTGGAGTTTGCTAGAAGATACTGGAACTTTGGAACTGGGATCTATGGCCAAAGCGGACAAATATAGAACTTTTTGGGAACTTTTTAAAAACGCCGTGTCTTGGTTTGGTCCCTCATAGCAGAGAAACCCTGTTGATTAGCAGTAATACTTTTTTTGACTCAGTTTTTGTACATATTACAAAATATATATGTATATACTGCGCTGGATGGATGATCCCGAATTCACCTCCGTAATTTCTATCCATATTTTGGTCTTTTCAGGTGCTGTGGCTTTGCTTAATACACCATTTTTTCCCATTTTAACTTGAATGAAAAACTTTTACCAGGGTATTTATTTGTTGTTGGGTTTTTTTTTTTTTTGTCTAAAAGCTGCCATGGTGAGCTCACAGAGAACCCCAGATAACAGGAAACTAAATCTCAGGCTTCTCCTTCACCTGCTGGTGTGCTTTTCATCTCCAGAAAGCCCTGAAACTCATTACATAATCCCACCTTACCATTCGACTGATGCCACTTATCTCCCTTCAGCATCAAATCATTTTCATACAACACTTTATCAACAGCTCAAAGTAGCCCTAAGATAAAATGACACTGTCACAGTTTATGAAGCAACAAGAACGATGCATCTGTCACCGAAAGCAAAGCAGCCCCTTCAATTTGGAGTAAATATCCTGTGACATCACTATAGCGCATTTGTGCTCTAATGAAGAATTTCGTTCCTTTAAGCCCAATTCAACGGGACGCTAAATGAGGCTGAATGACAGCAACCACTGTGCTGAACAAACCTGAATTTTTCCAGGACACTGATTTACAGGCACACAAAATCTACAAGTAAATCTCTTCTGCTCGCAGGCGCTATAGTGCCCAAGATGAGCAGATTTCATGTCCATACTGTTTGCTTTTTAATTCATAGTTGTCTGATGTACGACAGGTTTAACAACTTTTATATTAAAAAAAAAAACAACAACAAAAAAAACAATCCCTATTCCTTATTGACCTTTGTGAAACAGAGCATTCCGTATTTAATTTATTTAAACACCTTGTTTACTTTTTGTGGGGAATATACACAATGTGCTACATCATATACTCATCTTAATGCGCGTAACTAGGACTTAACTAGCATTCCATGTGTTCTTATGTTAAGTTAGCGACCCCTTTTTAGCCTAGTCAATAACATTCCACATAAAAATGCGACCGAGCTGCACACTACACCGGCGCTTTCACTTCTTTCGCTGTGGGCGAACTAATGAATTTATGATTTGTCCACCCCTGTGGACGTACCTAGCATGCTAACGTGAACCTTATTGTGCAAGCCAGGCTGCTCTGATGCATAGCAGTGTCACCAGCTAGGATGCAGTGCAATAAGCATACCTGTTCTTTATGACTGTTCCACTCGATTGCCTGGAAGGAAAATAAGAGAGAAACATGATAAGAGAATGAGGGGGGGGGGAAAATAATTGCTATTAAAATCTGTGCTGTGATTCGAGAAGTCAAATATTCAGCTGCTGTTAGAGACTTCCCTAATTACATTACACTGAAATGCATTAAAGCTGTGATTTATATAAGAAAATGACAGACTGCATTCAGGTAGGTAGTCTTTTTTTATGGGTTTTTATTTATTTATTTATTTATTCATCAAGGGCTTTGTCGTTGTGGAGAAAGAAAAAAAAGAGTGAGAATGCAGGTAATAGAGGGAACAGATAGATCGCGAGTGGAGAGCCTGGGAAAGCAGGTTGGAGTGTGTACATGCATGCGTGTGCTGGTTTTTAACAGTTGACCAGTGGTATTGAACCTTGTGATTTAGTTTTTATTTCACTGCTGTAGCAATACATGGGGAAAAAAAACCCATAACAAGCTTAAACTACTGTCTGGGGTCCAGTTTGCTAAAAGCAATATAGAGTTAACTGCTAGAGAGAGTATTTAAAATGATGGCTCAACTGTTTTTTTGGGGGGTTTTTTCCTACACAGTTTAAAAGCATGCCAATATACTCGGACTGGACAATATCGACGAAAATAATCATCATGACTATTTTGTTCTCTGATGAAATAAGGATGTTTTAATCACAGTTATTTAGACTTCAGCAAATTTCATTTCAGATCAACTGAAAACAAGTCTATGTTCCTTTATCAGTACAGGCACATAAATTAAACAGAAACACAATCGGTCCCAACATAAATCAGCAAATACAACTAACAATTACAGAACATCAGTGTATGCACCCAAATAAATGATGATTAAATGCCCAAGACGCGATAAAAGCTCGTCAGTATCCCAGCTGATTGTGTACAATTTCACCACAGCGATGCTGACTTCTCAAATCTGATTGGTCAGAAGGTTTTCGATTCATTTTCTTTAACAGAAACTCAGACAATAGTGTTGCCTGCCTGGTGTATTTCATATTAATGCACTTGTTCTAATGTGTTACCGGTTCTATAGTAAAAGGGTTAGGGTTAGGGTTAGACACACACTTCACATACTTTAATCTACATGCTGTTATTTAAGAACGAAAAACATATCATCGTCGTTACGGCAAACTGTAAGGAGATGTCCGTTGTCAGGAAGTTTTATGGACCGAGGACTTTCCATTACCTGTTTCACAGTAAACAAGAGGCTGGAGAGAGAACGACTGTTTATAGCTGCTATAACATAAGGGATAACAGGAAATAACCTGTCTCATAGTGTTTACAAAGCATTAAACTAACTATAAACTGTTGAAATGAATTGAAAAGCGCTGCGTGTCATTCGTCAGTAAATAAAAAAAATTGTACTGTAGTATAAAAGGAATAAAACACTTTGAAAATAAGCAACTTTGCAGGGGTGTTAACTGTAACTCTGTAACTTTGTCATTGATTATTTATAATATATATATATATATATATATAT
>NC_071271.1:5012574-5170074 GCF_023375685.1 Ictalurus furcatus | reverse complement strand
AGCTGACCTTGTGCAAAATGTATAGGAATGATCTCATATTAATGAAGCTACGACAACAAAACTCCACTTTCCAGCCTTAACCTTTTATTTATAGTTCTTACGTATTTGCAGCGGTGAAACCTCGCTATAGTTTCTAGTTTGTTTGTTTTTAGAACTCCATAATCCAAAATGGTTGTAGAAATCCAGTTCTCTGCCTATAACATACTTTGACGCCTCTTCACACGAGACACCGTAACTGCTGTATATTTCACCAAAACAACATGGAAATTTGTTGTTTTTTTTTGTTTGTTTCCTAAGCTTCCTGAACAGATCATATTGTGTAAGAAGCCAGATTAACAGATGTGGTGGTAAAAACAGACAGTCTGCCTAAATATGTCTGAAACCTTGCTAGCTAAGTGTGATTTTCAGTTTGTAATCAGATTCCTGGATCGGAAAACGTCCTGCGTCACAAATCAGAATCAAATCTAAAAAATAAAATAACTAAACAAAGAGTAAAGTGCAGGTTTCACAGGCCGCTGGGGCCGGGCGATATGACAATATGGATCAATTATATCACGAGACACTTTTCATAATAGTATCGTAGTATATGAGGATAATAGGGTTTTTTTTTTATAACAGTTACAAACTCTGTTAGCAGATTAGATTTTTTTTTTAACCCTTTTGAAAATTTAGTAGATTTGTTAAACTTGTCCAGTGTTTAATTGATTTTTGGATCAATTTAATTAGATTTAGATTGAAATGCAACACTTTCATTTATTAGGAAACGTACATGTCGTGATAACGTCCTCATGTCCTGAAATATCATGATATATTAGGTTTGTCATATCGCCCACCCTTACAGGTCACCACGGACTTTTTGTACCTGTTCAAACCTGTATCAATCCCGTTGGTTTGTTGGAGCAGGTGTAAAACTGGACATAGTACGAATGTGATTCGTAAACAATGACGTCGGCTATTGTCACACTTTACTGAGGTTAAACTGTAGTTATATTAGTGTCCACTGTACCAATGGTTCTCAATGTGGGGTACGGGTAACCTCAGGGGTCCACGTAACATAGGCATAGGGTAGCATAGGGGTCTGTGATTCATTTATTTATTTCGTTACAGTGGTGTAAATCACGACTCACCATTATTAAAGCGATTAAAGTTATTATATTTATTTAGTACTATAGTATGACTGGTCACTTGAATTGAATGGGTTTAATGCAAACCTCAGTAACTCAAAAACATGAACGTAATAATGTCTATAATTAATGCCTAAACATAATGTCAAATTGAATCTAATGACAATTTTATTCAACAACAACAACAACAACAACAAAGTGACGTGAGCAGAAAGTTCACAAATAAAATGTTCTAAAGCGCCAATAAATATCCAAAACACCATTGCAAACATTTAAATAATATTCCGAATAGGAGCAAAGTTTGAGATGTAAACCATATGCTGTTTAGTATTATCAAGCCCCCTCAACATTCTCTCTCCTTTCTGACTCACACACACACCTGGACTAGTCTCCACATAACCGCAAGCATTCAGATAGGTCAGTTTGCTCTGATGATGTCACGAATTCTTCTCACTTGGGCCAATCTCAGTCTCTCCCTTAGCCATTTCTGGCCTCTTTTAGAAGGCCATGCTTACTGATCCCCCGTGAAAATGGCCGGTGGGACTGCTTCGTCAGAGACGAGATGAATATTTCTTCCTTCGGCACTTTAATAATGAAGGCCTGGGGAGAGGGTCCATCCACGTAATAACAGCCAAAGTGGAGAAGCAATAAATCTTCTGATGGACCCGCACACAGTGCTGCGCATTGCTGTATAGCTCTGATTGCACAGTCTGATTCAGACTAACACACACACACACACACACACCATACCTCGCAGTAACACACAAACAAAGAACACCATGAAAATGTGGAGGTGAGTGCAGGTGCATAATAAGGAACATATTGTTTTTAGGCTGCAGCTGAAAGAATAGAAGAAGCAGCAGCTGTTAAATTGTTTTGATTAAACAGCCTGTGGAGACCTGGTTTTTGTTTGGTTATAATATTGAGTAGCCCTTTTCAATCAAAATGCTCTGTTCAGTTCATCAATCTGCAATAAAGTCTTGCTCAATGCTCAAACTCCAGTCCTTATGCAAAAACAGCCTGAGAGATAACGTAGTGTTTATTTATATACAGCGGACGCTGGTATACGTGCACTAGCAGGGCTTTCAAAGACTAAAACATATCAGGAACTGGCCCTGTACCTGAACATTCAACAAATGGTGTTCCGTTGTACTATTCTCACGATCCCACACCTGAGAGAAGTTTCAGCAACACAACATGCTGCAGTCGCTCAGCACCCGCTGTGCTGGAACTCAAGTTGTGTGTGTGGCCTACTGACGAGGAAGGTTCTCCATGAGGTACCTTAACGCCAGCGTGATGAGTGACAGTCAGTTAGGTAGGTAGCTTTTAGAAATAGGTCATCAAGCTAAAAATAACTCTCTCTCTCTCTCTCGTTTTCTCTTTCTCTTCATTCTAAAGACAAAGAATATCTGTTTTGAAAATAAAAAGGAACTGATGGATTGGACGGCCCACCGGCCTCCGAAAGAAATTCCTTACAGCGTTCCAGATGATGTTATGCAAACAAATAAGGAAAGGGGGGCAGATGAAGAGAACGGTTAAAGGAAATTGGGGCTACAGACGTAGGCATGAGAGCACTTGATGCCCTTTTAAGGAGTTATAGAATATAGAAATCCTTTTCCTCAAATCACTGACGCAAAGCAGAATAACGGAGCAGAATATCTGAGCCATCGGCTGATAAAACCGCTTCAGATAAAATGACACGAGAGTAAGGCATAATGAGTGCCAGAACCAGTTAGGAGAAATACCATTATAACATGCAAACAGATGCGCAAAAATAAATAAATAAATAAATAAACAAATAAACAAATAAACAAATAAAAAAGGAAGACAGGAGTGTTCGAGTCTGCGAACAGGAGAACGAGTGAAAAGCGAGGGAAGGAAGGAAAGAGATTAAAGGACGACTAATCCAGTGGAAAATCCCTGTGAAAAGCCGTCAATTTTTGGGGAGACATGTCTGTAAACGCATCATCAGACATCCTCTCAGGAACCATTTCATCTCAATCCTTCAAAACAACCAAATCTATTGATTTATCATACACATTCTATACATACCGCTTTACATCATCCTGTATTCGTTTCATACGGGGCAAAAATAATCATATGAGTTCAAGAAATCAAAGGTGATTGATGCTGGTGAGTTATGTTCTTCAGTTTTAATTGTGTGACTTGTAAGACCAGGATTGATTTCTAACAAGTATGCAAGGAGCACATCTGGGAATTTTTCCATTCATATACCTGTACACCAGGCATTGTTTTGAAACTAAGGGTCTACATTTCAAATCCAGGAGAGGACAAAAACATCCAGTCCCTGTGGGTTATGGTTCCTGCCATGCCAAAAGAAACTACACAGATTTCAGTGCACTCTCAGAAGAAAAAAAAAAAGTACCAAACTGTACCTCTTCTTTTCACTGGGCTGGGGATATACAGTATATACGTTTCACCTAGTAAATCACTCTAAACATTTATTTACAGTCCTGTTACTGTATATATCTTGAATCACAGGTTCTGAACCCTGTTCCTGGAGAACCCTGGAGATCATTAGATGGTTAGTTGAATCTAGTGTTAGAGCAGGGAAAACGCTAAAACATGCAGGACAGGAGCTAGTCCAGAACCAGGAATGAGAACTTGAGCCTTAAATAATTTTTAAAGGTACACTTTATCCACACTATATGGCTGAACGTATGTGCAAACCTGACCAATCACATCCATATCACGTGCACTCCACTCTCTCTTCTGGAAAGGATTTCCACTATATTTTTTTGGGGTGTGGCTGTGGGGATTTGCGTTCATTCAGCTACAAGTGAGGTTGAGATCAGGTACTGTTGGTGTGAGGAGGCTCCCGTTCCGGTTCATCCCAAAAGTCAGTGGGGTTGAGGTCAGGGACCTGTGCAGGACACTCAAGTTCTTCCACCTTGTCTTCATGGAGCTCGCTTTGTGCACTTTGGGTCGTGCTGGAACAGGTTTGGGCCTCTTAGTTCTTAAGGAGATTGTAATGCTACAGCGTACAGAGACGTTCTATACAACTGTGTGCTTCAAACTTTGTGGTAACAGTTTGAAGAAGAACCACATATGTGTGTGATTGTCAGGGGTGTCCATACTTTCGGCAATGTAGTGTAAATACACTGTACAGGTGCAAAAGGTGTACCCTTGAGGGCATCACCACAGCAACAAGGAACGGTGCTGTTTTGTAAGAGTTTGTACTGTACAATAGATATCCTATCCCTGTACTCTGTATTATTTCCTAAACGTGCCAAAGTGTACCTTTCCTTGACACTGAGGTAGTACCATTGTTTGTACCAAGATATCTGTAACTTTCAAATGTTTAAGGTACACTGTATGGCCAAAAGTTTGTGGACACCTGAACATCACACCAATATATGGGTCTATTGTAACAAAGTTTGAAGCACACGATTGTATAAAATGTCTCTGTGTACGCTTTCCCTTCGCTGGAACTACAGTAAGAGGCCCAAACCTGTTCCAGCACAACCCAAAGTGCACAAAAAGTGCGAGCTCCATGAAGACATGGTGTGTGAAGGTTGGAAGAAGGTGGAAGTTCTCGAGTGTCCTCCATAGAGCCTTGACCTCAACCCTACTCACTCATCACATTTGGGATGAACTGGAACTGAAGCCTCCTCGCATCAACATCAACATGACCTCAACCTCACTAACACTCTTGTAGCTGAATGACCACCACAAATCCCCACAGCCACGCCCCCAAAAATCTAGTGCAAAGCCTTCCCAGAAGACTGGAGCTTACATCTGTACACACATCACATCTGTAATGGTACGTTCAAAAAGGACACATGAATGTGATAGTCAGGTGTGCACATACTTTAGGCCATGTAGTGTGTTCCTTTGTAAGAGCACAAGTTGGAGATCTCTCTGCACGGAGAGAAGAAGAAATCGCGCTGAAGGGTCCGGAGTCTCCGGACACACAGGAAGCGATGGCACTCGTGTTGGACCTGATCCCACGGAAGCGCGCGGGCTGAGAGAGGAAAATCACGCTCCGAGTGTGTGTGTGTGTGTGTGTGTGTGTGTGTGTGTCTCTCTCTCTCTCTCTCTCTCTCTCTCTCTGCACAAAGGATTTGCGGGGAAACTTGACGGAATGTGAACTGATGCTCCAGCGCGCTGCGTTTTCAGTGCTAAGAATAAAACCAAAGCAGCAATAAAAATGTGTATAAAAATTCTCTTTCATTCTCTCTCTCTCTCTCCTTCAGATTGATCAGCGATGGGATTTCATTATTATCATTTTTTCTCTCGCCCCTTCCCCGAGCGCGTGAGCATGAAGCGCGCCGCCAGTGCCCCCGGTTCCATTCAGCATACCAATGAATTTCCCCGAACAAACATCACAACAACAATCAGAACCACCGGCTCATCATTTCAGTTCTGTGATGCTGATGCTCCCTGATCCCTCCCTCAAGTTCATGTCCATCAGTGACACACACCGAGTCTCCGGGTCACGTAATTTCTCACTTTAACATTCCACCATATCTCCCATAAATGCGCACATTAGAGCCGCAGACTCGCGGCAGCGCCGGTGCGCTCCTCATCCCCACGACATCCCCTAAAATACCCGGCTCGTGCCATGAATTCCTTCATGCTATTATTATACACAAGAAAACCCGCCGTCACTTTATTATTATTATTATTATTATTATTATTATTATTATTATTATTTATGATGTTGTCAATGACTCTCCTGAGCTTCCGGAAATCAAGATTTAAAAAAAATAAATAAAATGTTTTACTTACGATTTCGGAGGGTTCTGGACCGCTGTGGCCATTTTTGTCACGGAATGATAGAATGTGTGAGAGCTGCAGATCCCCGGTATTGTACATGAAGGTCCTAATGTAAGCAGCAATTTCAATTTCATTCATTCTCTGGGGCTGCGGGTGCAGCAGCCGGCCAATGGGAGCGCAGGATCACCACACAGAGGCTCATGGGAAATGGAGTTTGTAGAGCGGGCTCTCTTAAAGGGTGGCACGAGCGCATACTACAACAACCGGCATGTATTAGTGCGCGCAGTGGAACAGTCCCGCCTCAGAGCATAACATCTTACTGTACAGTCAGGGTTGGATTGTATGTCTCTGTCTCTCTCTCTCTCTCTCTCTCTCTCTCTCTCTCTGTGTGTGTGTGTGTGTGTGTGTGTGTGTGTGTGCGCGCGCGCGCGCGCATGCGTGTGTGTATCTGAATGTGTGTGCGCGTGCATGTGTATGTGTGTGTGTGCGCGCGCGTATGTGTATGTGTGTGTGTGCTAATGTGTGTTTAAAGATAAGTATATTTGCATCCATATTTGTATTATATAGACCTACAGTAGCCATCACACGTGTGACGGGGGGGGGGGGGGGGGGGGGTGAGTGTATGTGTGGGTGTGGGTGTGTGGGTGTGGGGTTAAAGATAAGTATTTTTTCTTCCATATTTATATTATAACGTCTAAAGTAGCCATCACACGTGCGTGTGCACGGTTTGTGCTTTTGTCTCTTTATGTGTATGCAGCCTAGTGAATCAGCTTTAACTTGCTGGGATTCTATGGCACCACCTGGAGCAGACATCTGGAGTAGCATGAGATGCCAATACAGTGTTTACCTGTTCAGACTGGTGAACATCCCGAGTTATAATTAACACACCAAACATACCATCATGTTTTTGCGTATCTGTAGTACTGAATATTCTCCGTTCCTGATGTCAGTCACAGTGTAGTTACACACTGGTTGTGTTTGCTCCAGTGTCCAAGCTTCTAGGATCATGTAGACTGTTCTGTGTTGCTTATTAATTAGTGTAGTTACAGTTAAATTTATATATCACTTTTCTAGACACTAAAAGCACTTTACATAGTATTGGGGGGTGGGGGGTGGGGTCTCTTCAACCACCACTAGTGTGTAGCATCCACCTAGATGATGGGACGGCAGCCATAGTGCTCCAGAACTCCCACCACACACCAGCTATTAGTGGAGAGGAGAGAGAGTGATGTGGCCAATCTAAATTCAGAGATGGAGATTATTAGGGGATGATAGAGAAGGGCCAATGGGGGAATTTGGGCAGGACACCGGGGTTATACCCCTACTCTTTACCGTAAGTGTCCTGGGATTTATAATGACCACAGAGAGTCAGGACCTCGGTTTAACGTCTCATCTGAAAGATGGTCCTGTTTTTACACTATAGTGTCCCCATCACTATACTGCGGTATTAGGACCCACACAGACCACAGGGTGAGAACCTCTGTTGGCCTCGCTAATATTGCCTCTGCTGGCCTCATTTCCATTGATTCACATACCACCACATGTTCATCTCTAGTGCTGTGAATATAGATCATTCTGCACCATTCCAACCCCTGTCCTGGAGTACCACCCGTCCTGTGTACCCCTGTCCTGGAGTACCACTCGTCCTGGGGTACCATCCATCCTGGAGTACCACCTGGCCTGTGTACCCCTGTCCTGGAGTACTACCTGTCCTGGAGTACCACTTGTCCAGCGTACCCCTGTCCTGGAGTACCACCTGTCCTGGAGTACACCTGTCCTGGAAGACCACTTGTCCAGCGTACCCCTATCCTGAAGTACCACCTGTCCTGGAGTACCACCTGTCCTGGAGTACCCCTGTCCTGGAAGACCACTTGTCCAGCATACCCCTGTCCTGGAGTACCACCTGTCCTGGAGTACACCTGTCCTGGAAGACCACTTGTCCAGCGTACCCCTGTCCTGGAGTACCACCTGTCCTGGAGTACCACCTGTCCTGGAAGACCACTTGTCCAGCATACCCCTGTCCTGGAGTACCACCTGTCCTGGAGTACACCTGTCCTGGAAGACCACTTGTCCAGCGTACCCCTGTCCTGGAGTACCACCTGTCCTGGAGTACCCCTGTCCTGGAAGACCACTTGTCCAGCGTACCCCTGTCCTGGAGTACCACCTGTCCTGTAGTACACCTGTCCTGGAAGACCACTTGTCCAGCATACCCCTGTCCTGGAGTACCACCTGTCCTGGAGTACACCTGTCCTGGAAGACCACTTGTCCAGCGTACCCCTGTCCTGGAAGACTACTTGTCCAGCGTACCCCTGTCCTGGAGTACCCCTGTCATGGTGTACCCTTGTCATGGAGTACCCCCTGTCCTGGAGAACCTTGTCCTGGAGTATATCCTGTCCTGGAGTACCCCCTATCCTGCATATTTTACCATTTTTCTGTGCTCTAACACACCTAATTCGAGTAATCACATAAAGATGAACAGAACGGCGGTAGGCCAGCTCCAGGACCAGGGTTGGGAACCTGTGGCTTTTGCTGTTTGTACAGGAGACTCAGAATGAAATCCAGGTTGGTCAGTGTGTACTTGTGCGACATGGTTTCAGTGAATGCCTCTGAAATATGCTCCATGTGTCTTTTTTCCCCCAGTTGTTTTTGAACATGATGCTCAGAACTGAAAGCAGATGGAGCCAGTGAGTCACCCAAATATATTAAAAGTAATAAACTAATTTTAATGAGTATGCTTTCAGATTGTTTTGCACATAAATAAGCATATATAGCTTTTTTGTTGGCTAGCTTGCACCTTTGTGATGTGATGCATAAACTATAAATAAATTCACAGTTAAATCAGTGTAGCACCTGCTGACTCTCAGATTAACCCTTAAAGGGAAACAACAAAGGGGTTGTTGTTGATATAAAACTTGATTAGCATCTGGTAGCTGTATGCACAGTGAACATGTGATTTTATACTCTGTCATATGAATAGAGTTATTACAGCCACAGAAATCAATGGGTTTACAGTGCATTGCTAAATGCTGGCCATCTTATTGGCTCTCCAGAAGAAATGAGACCTTCATGTTCAGCACTAATATTCAGAGAGTTTGATTGATTATGCTTCAGATGTTATTTTGAGTATAGATGATGGGACTGAGTGATCATCTTCTCCGGGTAACAGCTTGTAGAGGAATAAAGGGCAGAGATACGGCAGACACATCAGTTCAAAACACAGTAATGAAAGAGGTGATTGATGTGGAGGTCAGGATCTCTAAGACAGAAATTAAGAGTTTAATTAAGATGGAGATGACGGGAAAGACAGAGGGAGGAATAACAAACAGGATGATGAGACAAAGGTGCGTGAAAGCAGGAGACCAATTGTGTTAACAGTTAGATCAGTCAGTTACCCACAAATCTAAGCATTTATTGGTCTCAAAAGGAACGTGTGAAAAGGGAAGTGGACCGAAGTCAACTGACTTCTCAGCCTACTTTTAGTTCTGTTCTTTTAAAGAGGTCCATATGTGAAAACACTCTTAAGAAAGTAAGTTGTAAAGTAATCTGAGTTGTCCATCCATTCATCCATCCATTCATCCATCCTCCCATTCATCCATCCATCCATTCATTCAGCCATCTATTCACCCATCCTTCCATTCACCCATCCATCCATCCTCCCATTCATCCATCCATTCACCCATCCATCCATCCATCCTCCCATTCATCCATCCATTCACCCATCCATCCATCCTCCCATTCATCCAGCCATCCATTCATTCAGCCATCTATTCATCCATCCATCCATTCATTCACACATCTATTCATGCATTCATCCATCCCATCCATCTTTCCATCCATTCATGCATCCATCCATCCTTCCCTTCACGCATCTATTCATCCATCCATTCATTCACCCATCCATCCATCCATCCTTCCATTCATCCATCTATCCTTCCATTCATTCACCCATCTATTCATCCATCCATCTTTCCATCCATTCATTCACCCATCTATTCATCCATCCTTCCATCCATCCATCCATCCATCCATTCATTCACGCATCTATTCATCCATCCTTCCATCCATTCACGCATTTATTCATCCATCCTTCCATCCATTCATTCACGCATCTATTTATCCATCCTTCCTTCCATTCAGTCACCCATCTATTCATCCATTCACTGATCCATCCATTCATTCACCCATCTATTCATCCATCCTTCCATTCATTCTTCCATCCATCAATCCATTCATTCTTCCACCCACCCATCCATCCATTTATTCACCCATCCTTCCATTCACCCTTCCACCCATTCATCCATTCACCCATCCATTCATCCATCCATCCGTAACAATTGAATGATTCACAGGAACAATTATAAATGGATTATTACTGAACATAATTGATTATGAATATATTATTATTATAGAGGAAAAAAAATAGGACAGACAGTTGGTGTGTGTGAATAAGTTTGGAAAGTGATTTGCCCATAATTTTTTTAAACATTTATTTCCCAAAAAAACGTAACATTAAAAAAAAATGTTTCACATAATGAATTTTATAACAACTTAAAAAATGAGTAAAATTTTAACATCAAGTATAATGATAACAGAAAAATGTATACGTGTATAGTCAAAATAAAACGGAGGAATATAGTTATTTGTATATGGCCAAAGTTCTGATAGCTTTACGGGTTGAAAGTCCTTCTAAGGTTTCAAAATGGATCTTTATGTCAGCTGTGAAATGGGTGATATCGGGTATCCCTTCAGACCACTTACATTCGTGTAAGTATTTTCCCATAACTCCTCCTCTACGTCATAAAAATGCATCAACAAAGTGAGTCACAACAAATCGGAGGCTACTAAACTGTATCGCATCTCATCATCGCAGCTTCAGTTTACTGCGATCCTGACAGGATACAGCGTTTACTAATGAAATGACGAATTTGTGAACGAATGAAATGACACTCCATGAATTATTACGAATTACAATAAATGAATTACTGTTCATAATAATTCATGCAGTGAGGCACACGGTGGATTAGTAGTTAGCACGTTCACCTCACACCTCCAGGGTTTGATTCCAACCGCAGCCCTGTATGTGTGGAGTTTGCATGTTCTCCCCGTGCTGCAGGGGTTTCCTCCAGGTACTCCGGTTTCCTCCCCCAGTCCAAAGACATGCATGGCATGTCCAAAGTGTCCGTAGTGTGTGAATATGTGTGTGTGTGTGCTCTGTGATGGACTGGCATACCGTCCAGGGTGTACCCCGCCTTGTGCCCCATGCTCCCTGAGATAGGCTCCAGGTTCCCCACTGTAGGATAAGCGGTATAGAAAATGCATGTATGGATGGAATAATTCATGGAGTGTCATTTCAGAGTATATGAAAAATGTCATGAAGTTACACTCGGTGCCAGTAGGTGGCAGTAATGCACCAACCTGTTGTTTTGAACCCGCTGTATAACTGAAGACGAAGAAGAAGAAGCGGAAGCATCAGCGAGGCCTTGGAGGCGGAAGTGTTGTGAAGTGTTTACAGCGCACATTCACCAACAACAAGATGGTGTGTGTTTAGTGTGTAATGTTTCAAATTGCGTAACAATGTCGGAGATGTTACTGAAAGAGATGGAAGAAGTGTCTCTTGGTCAATCGAAGGAAGAAGAAGAATCGAGCAGCGGACGGAGTTTTCTCCTCATCGATGAAAATGAATCCCTGCAGGTAAACACTGTCATGTGTGCGCAGAGTTAGCCTCAAAGCTAGTTAACATGAAACACCTTAATAAGTTAATTAAAAGATCTTAATGAACCAAACATCACTGCATGGGACAACGCCAAGCAAAACAAGCTGCCATGTTGTCCTGATCAAAGCTACAAACTAGAGAATATTTTTTATAACTTACAGACACAAAAGCTTTGTTATTGATGTCTGTGATATTACCATAAAGCATAAAAAAAGTAATTAAAGAGGAATTTCAACGAAAGCTGACAGCAAAATAGTCCGGAAAAATACTGGACTGGATTATTCTGATCACCAGATCTAAACTATGGAATATTTTCTGCTTGTCACTCAAAATCAGTTACTGATGTTGGTATTTGATATATATGATCTGGGGTCACATACATTATATATATATACACACACACACACACACACATACTTGGGGAAGGTCATGGGTTCAAGCCCCAGCACCGCTACTGTTGGGCCCTTGAGTAAGGCGCATAACCCTCTCTGCTCCAGGGGGCGCTGTATCATGGTTGCCCCTGCGCTCTGACCCCAGCTTCTTTCCTAACATGCTGGGATATGCGAAGAAAAGAATTCCACTGTGCTGTAATGTATATGTGACCAATAAAGCCTCATTATTATTGTCATCCCTAATGATGCACACCCATGTTAGATGAAGAAACAGGTTGCTTTGTAGGTCCTCTCCACCGTGGTGGCCATCATGTTTACGTCACGTGACCGCAGGTACAGGCAAGAAACACAGAAGAAGAAAATAACACGCAGCTCACATCCTGGACGACGCCCTAAACTCCTCCAAGTGCAAGTCTATAGCCATCCATCAGTTCCTCAGACGTGCGTGGGTATTTAAAATGCTAAACGATTTCTGTAATGTTAGTTCATAGCTTTAAAATCATCATGAAGCGTTGTTATTGTGTAGAGTTATAGAAGAGTAACGATTTAGACTCACGCAGAAGATTCCTCATGATGTCTCGGGGAGTTTTCCTCTTTGCTCTCTTCGGCTGGTCCGTGAAGGACCTGGATCCGCATCTGGATTTCCGTGAAAGTGATTTTGGGGCAATATCTATTGTTAAAAGTGCTTTACAGATCGAAGTGGGTTGAAGTGAGAATAAACAGCATGTTGAAGGCATACATTTAGACAGAGGTGAAACAATAAAGGTTTAAAAAATGTTTTGGGTGATTAACGCGCCAAAAATTCGAGTACATTAATCTGTAACCCAAGCTCTTTTTTTCCCATTTTATTTAAGCACTACAGATATAAATACTGTTGTGAGTAAAGTGTGCCTACAAATACCATACTACTAAACTAGCTCTACAGTGGAGTAACACGCATACTAATGATATGTTATATTCATCAAGGTTATAATAAGTGCTAGAACCATCAGTCGTATCTCTGTGACGTTCCCAGGTGGAAAACGAAGGTCACTTCCTCAGGAAACTGGGCTGCAGCGCGGCAGAAGGAGTGAAGGTGCTCTCGATCTTCGGCAACACCGGCGACGGCAAATCGCACACGCTGAACCACGTGCTGTTTGACGGCGAGGAAGTGTTCGCCACGTCTCCCTCTCCCGCTTCATGCACCATCGGAGTGTGGGCCGCGTACGAGCCTCGTCTGGGCCTGATTGTGCTGGACACAGAGGGCCTGCTCGGCGCAGCAACACAACAGAACCAGAGAATGCGCCTGCTGTTGAAGGTGCTGGCCGTGTCCGACGTAGCCGTGTACCGCACGCGGGCCGAGCGTCTGCACAACGACATGTTCCATTTCTTCGGAAGCGCTTCAGCTGCGTATCTGAAGTACTTCACACCTCAGCTGCGTGCTCTGTCCAACCGGTGCGGGCTCGACGTACCGCTCTCGAACCTCGGGCCAGCGGCGGTGGTGTTCCAGGAGACCTCGCGCACTCAGCTGCTGGGTCACGGTGAGCGGCCTGTACACGCATACACAAAGTACAGCTATATTCAAATTACAGCAGTGGACAAGTCCGTTCCGGGAAGAGGAACGAGTCGTCTGTATAGCCTTAGATTTGACCGTCTCCTGCTCATGACGATCACATCACAGCTGAAATATTAGTCTGCCTGCCATCTTTATTTTCTCTAGATTTGTTTAACTGTGACCCAAAGATGTGTAGCGAGAGAGGGAAAAGTACTTACGGTGTAAGTAAAGGGTTATTTCTGATTGGACACTTGCTTTTTGTTTTTTTGCAGACGACAGTACCATGGAAGCCATCGTGTCGGTTTTGTTAAACGCTGATTGTGAAAAAAAGTTAACCGCAGCTTAAACCCAGTGTTTTTGTGCTTCCCTACAGACACTACAGTCCCGGCAGATATCGTGCTTCAGAAGCGTTTCCATGACCTGGGCCTGGGCACAGAAGCCTTCAGCTCGGTACAGTATGTGGGCACGCAGACCATCACACCTCCAACAGACTTCTCTCAGTTAAAGGAGACCATCACAAAGCAGGTGAAGAGCACGGCATCACGAGCCCCACGCCAGCCAGACATCGTCTTCAGCGCCCTTCAGGTATCACGTCCGGTTTTCTCGCCGGATTTCACACTAACTGCGTAATCTTTGATTCCACTGGGGATGAATAAAAAATACATCCAATAAAAGTTCAGATGTTCTACCAAAAAAGAAAATAAAGTGGGTTGACTACTAGTGCTAGGTAACACTAACTAGAACGTTGCATAGGCTGCCTGTGTTAAGAAGTAAATTTAACTATCTACGCTATATTCAATATAGACGATATAGTTGATGAACGAGAAGAACGGCGGAAGCCATTGTGGTTCCGACCCCAGACGAGGAAGAGGAATTAATCCTCAAAAAATTATCTTGTGAATAAAATTTCTATTCTATTTTTTAGCCTGGTTAATTGGTACAAACGATAGTGTTGAATGTTAGTATTTTCATATCGTCATTTATATCGTTACCACAAAAAATCATTAGAGATCGACTGATAATCGGATTATTTTCCCCCGATATTTAAGCGTTTTGGTTTTTTTTCCAAAATCGGATATCAGTTTTATAATATCAGAGCTACCGATAAATGGCGGCATCTTGTGGCCGTTTTGAGAATTGCACTCTTTCAGACCTCCCTGTTTATTCGTGTGTAAATATATAGCATAAAAGATGTGTCTGTACGCTTGAATGGACTGTGTGAAAAGCACTCATTGCTGTTTGTTTGTTTTTCCACCCACGGTCAGGCCTTGAGCGATCGGTTCTGCGGAGAAATCTCAGATGACAAAATCAGCATGTACTCCTTCTTTCCTGACGAGTATTTCACCTGCCCTTCTGTCTGCCTCAGCTGCAGGTAAGCGCGCCGTGTTTCCGTGCTGCTGCGTGTCGGCTATAAGATCTGCTTTTAGCTCAGTTACATGATGCCGGTTTCACAAGCTTACATCATGAACTATTTTTAATCAGCGCTTGGACTTTTATGAGATGACTCGGTGTTTTAGAGGTCAGAAGCACACGCTGTGAGCGAGCAGAATTGAGGGTAAGATGGGTCAACTTTTTCTGTTGTGGCTTTAGCATTCGTTGCAAGAACGGCATGAATCACCAGAAGGACAGAATGCCGCATATGGCAGACGGATTATGCCAGTACGCTCATCAGTACAACAACAAGGTTCTCATATGCAAGGTGATTTAACGTCGTACTTGCTGCTTAATGTGTTGCTTGCCAAAAGCAAAACTGACTTCATCTCTGACAAACGGTGTATTTTAATGTCTCCAGAAATGCTATGAAGGTGGAAGGGAAGTGATAGTCGTGCCCAAAACCTCCGCCTCCACCGACAACCCGTGGTTTGGTCTGGCAAAGTACGCCTGGTCCGGGTAAGTGAGAGAGTTTTGAAATGTTTAGCAGATGATTCACCGCATTATAACATCTGCGTACACCGATCAGTATATGAATGTAAAATGATTGACGGTCGCACCAGTGTTTTGAACTCTCCAATATTAACTGACACCCTGGAAGCCCCGCCCCCTTCTCCTCATCTCTTCTGGATTTCCTCGCTCGAAAGATGCACGATGCGTTCGCAACTTCCCCCAAGTCTTCGAAAGTTCACCTCGGTCATCTTGAGCAGAGATATAGTAGATAATTAGCCCCTCTTCGTGCAGGTATGTGCTGGAGTGTCCGTACTGTGGCATCATCTACCGGAGCAGGCAGTACTGGTTGGGGAATCAAGACCCCGAGAGCACCGTGGTGCGCACTGAAGTCAAGCACGTCTGGCAGGGGGTTAGTCTTCTCCTTTCATCTGACTTTCATCCAACTTCCAGAGCGAACACATAACTGGGTTTCAGACTTAAAATGAATTTGTGCTGTACAGTAAATGTGTTGTCCATATCCCTCTCTCTCTCTATCTCTCTCTCCAGTCGGAATCTTTCCAGGCAGACCATCAGAACGCGGCTCAGCGAGTGCTCGACGGTGTTAACTATGTCCTCCAGTCGGTGTCCGAGTACAGCTCCGGTCCCACCAAAGCAGTCACGGCCTGGATCACGGATCAGGTGGCTCCGCCGTACTGGAGACCTAACGCTGAAATTACAGTAAGTTAAAGAGATGACCTGACCGTGTGTGGAGTGAAAATCTGACCGACGATGCGCTCGTGGTCCCGGCAGCGTTGATGTTTCTGACTAACGTGTAACTGGATGGGTTATTTTTCTGTGAAGGAATGCCATGGCTGTAAGCGGGTGTTCGGGGAGGCGGAGAGGAAGCACCACTGCCGTGCTTGCGGTGAGGGTTTCTGTCAGGCCTGCTCCACCCGCAGCATGCCCGTGCCCGAGAGAGGCTGGGGCAGGAACCCGGTGCGAGTTTGCGACGCCTGCTACCAGCAAGGAGGAGCTGCACAAACCGTCCAGGGTGAGAATGCGACAAGCCTGATATATTAGAAGGACGTCGTGTTAATAGCGTTAAATCTAGCCAATGTAGCACCATCCTAAATACATCACTATTGGTTGGTGCACTGCGGTAGGTTTTAACAGCCTGAAGTACTTTTGAAAAAGTACATGCTTTTTGCGTATATACAGTATGCGTTGTGGTATTTTCAATTCCCAGCTGAACTGAATGCGGCTTTTGTTTCCTGCAGTGGCGCAGACAGAGCCCAAGGCACTCGTGGCCCGCAGGGTGACGGAGATGGCGCAGTCCACACTGGACATGGTCTCCACCGCGGTCGACTTCCCGCTCTGTGAGTGTGCTAAGCGCATTAACTCCACGAACATTCATAAACAATACTAAAAGCTCTAAGCACACCCCCAGCTAGTGCAACACCGCAAGCCGTCTCTTTGTATTTTCTTTCCAAAAAGTCCGTCCGCAGTTCGTATCGGTTTGTAAACGTGCTGTGGGCATGCAGGTGTAACGTCTTTATCTCCAGACTTTTTATTATTGTTTATTATTACACTGATATCCATTTCAAACAGTAAAATATTGTCCTTATAATTCATCCTGTTCAGACCCAGAAAGACGGGTCTGGCGACCCGAACCATTTTTGTAGGAAGTTATTACACCCGCTGTTGTATTTCTTGATCACACTGCTGACGTGACTTCTGTCCTCGTGTCATCTCGTCGTCTCTGCAGGTTTCGTAAAGGGAGTGGCTCGACCCGACTACTGGGTTCCGGACCACGAGATCACTCAGTGCCACCAGTGTACCAAGGCGTTCAGCTCGAGCGTGCCCAAGCACCACTGCCGCGCGTGTGGTCAGGGGGTGTGTGGTGGCTGCTCGGCTCAGTGCCGCCCCGTGCCCTCTCGTGGCTGGGACCATCCGGTGAGGGTGTGCGATGCCTGCGCCACACAGTTAGACTCCCAGTGACTTCAGAAACAACGACGAACTTGAACCCAGTGGCTCTGAAACACAAAGAGTGGTGGCAGATTGTGCTCTCAGAATTCTGGCATTTTTCCCGTGTAGTACACTCGCGTCTTATCTGAAGGCATTAACCTACAACGTCAGTGAAAAGATGTACACTAATGCCACGCTGAGAGGCTGAATTTAATCAGCAGCTTATAAATGACTGTAGTTTGATTTGCAAACAATAGGGGAAACCGTTTGGGACTGATTTATTTCCTGTACTTTCTAATACCCCCTCCCCCCTCCCCCCCGCTGGGTGCACCATCCTACAGTGATGTTTATTACTCTCATAATACCACTACAGGTTGCAGTTTAATGTTCGTAAAAGGAACTATTCAGGGCTATCCGGTGGAGGAAAGTTCCCACTGTGAGCATGTAATAATGTTTATTACATGGTGGGCGTGGCACTTCATAGAAAAGTGTCACATAGAGT
This sequence comes from Ictalurus furcatus, assembly GCF_023375685.1. NCBI lineage: Eukaryota > Metazoa > Chordata > Actinopteri > Siluriformes > Ictaluridae > Ictalurus > Ictalurus furcatus. Next base: position 5,152,241 of record NC_071271.1, on the reverse strand, counting down.
CTCTACCCGCTTCAAATCAGGTACTAGCCTTTTACCACAAACAACCGGCTCGTTTCTTCCGGCATGATGCAAACGTATCGACGCACAAAATAGTTGCGCTGGATTTTGCAGACCTGATAGTCTTTTAATGCATTTTCACGTAGAAGCGCGGCATTTTTCCATCAGAGTACGCTGCATACACACACACACACACACACACACACACACACACAAAAGAGCTTCTTTTGTTCCTCTAGTATAAAAATTACATACGCTAAACATAATATGAATCTGGAATGATCGGTAGGCGTGTTGGTGTATTGACCTGCCCTCCTAGAAGCCCCGCCCCCTTCCCACCGTGCCATCTCTCGTTTTGAAAGCTGCGAGCTCGCGTTCGGTCCGGGGAAACGGAGATGGTTTTGAAATAACGGAGGACGTGAAGTACAATTTTAATCCGTGTGATTTAGCTCACGTTTGACAAGTGTAGAGTTAACGTCAGTGAATCGTATTTCTTAAAATTTAGGCGCGCGATCACGTTTTATTCCACTTCGTTGTTGGCAGGTCCGCTCAGAAAATACTCGACAATAAAATAGTAGGTCGAAAGCTATCAGTGTATTCACAGAAATCAGAGAATAGGATGCGAGACTTGCTGTTGTTGTAGTTGTTGTTGTTTACACGTTGCTGAATACTATTCGGTGAATTTTATTTAGATTTACAGTCAGAACCCTTTGTGCGTTCAAGTTGGTGTGCTTGATTACAGGAATAATAATTAATTACATTATTGGTGCTTGAGCATTGTCACCAGGCCCACGTACAACACACTACAGAATTATGCTCTGATTTACAATAAGGATAATTAATACAACTGCCTTGCCTTTTTGTTGTTGTTTGTTTTGGGGTTTTTTTAAAATCTGAGGTGTATGAGATCATGTCTGCTCTATCAGGGTTTCCTGCCCGCATCATTTAGTGTCACTCAGCCAATGACCTGGAAGCCTTCGTACATTTAAACAGTCCATGAATCTACCTTATATTGCTTAATGGACATATAATCAGCTTCAGAATTATTGGCACCTTTGGGAAAGATGAGTTAGGAAAAATGCCTTTGTGGTTAATTCGCTTAACTGAACATACCTGTATTTAAGCAATATCACCTGGTCACATGGTCGTGCACAAGACCACAGGCTGCTGGTTAGAACATGGAACATGTGGTTTTGTGAAAAATAATAAACAATAAAAAATAAGGATTTACTTTTGTTAAAATTAATGTATTCCATAAAAGCTTGCATTCCTGACAGGTTTCTGTATAAGCGAATTAACCGCAAAGACTTTTTTTTCTTCTTTCTTCCATAATCTTTCCTTTCTTCACTTTAACGAGGGCGCCGATAATTCCGGAGCCGATCTTATTGGTTAGAAGGCAGCTGCTGACATGGGCACCGCTGTAACCGGAATTAAACCTCAGCGGATGTATACGAGTGAAGGGGCAGAGATTCAGATCGGACGGGGGAACGCGGGGGGATGGCGATACGGCGGGAACATCATATCGCAGAACCTGAAGAAGAGGTTTTAATACCGCCGTGCGCATCAAGAGCTTTCATTCTGCTGAGATTTGCTTACCGGTTACAACAGGCATGTCCAGGTATGTTTTTATGCTAGGTTTACGCAAATAAAAATTGTTTTTGAAAAAAAAAAAAAATATAGAATTTAATGTCGTAATGAACAACTCGTAGTTCATATGTATATTGCACTTTAGCTAGTTATTTCATCTTTTCAACTGTTCGAGAGAGAAATATCATCATAACCATTGTTCAAAAGCAATCATATAGCTGAAAAAGAATTCAGTAAAGCCGGTCAGTTACTCATTTATGCTTGGGACAAATCCTCCTATCATAACCAGTTTATTAGTCTTCTGTATAACAGTCTGCTTTGTAGATTCTCACACAGATGTGGTCATGACCAACACTGCACCGAAGTGACCGTATGAGACAGCGCAGAAGTTCATGAAAGTGTGTGATGTTTATAATGGTCTAATTCACATGGCTTACTCGTAGCACTGTTATTCGTTTAAGCAGTTTATGGAGGAGTATTTGAGATGGTTTTTTTTTCTTCTTTTTTTTTAAAATAATGTCTAGATTCTCAGCTTTTGTTTATTTGTTTGTTTGTTTGTTTCTGACCTGTGGACTGGAATAAATCCCATGAAATAAGTTTTATGAAGCGATGTAACCAAAGTAATTATGCTGGTCACATATTCATTTTTATAATCCTGGTTGAACTTTTCAGCATATTAAAGAATATGATGACATCGAATAAAACATGTCTTTATTTATCCGAGGGTGGGGATTTTATTGCCTTTAGAGGAAAATAATCAGCAAAAGATCTCCCCTTTTTTTTTAATTAAATTTATTGTTGCTTTAAGCTTTTGTTCCTTCAGAATGGTATTTCAATGGGGAACAATTTAGGATCATTTAGAAAGCCAGCGTAAAGCAGAAAGATGGCGTAGACGACGTTGGGACAGACGTTCTAGGAATCCAGAATCTGATTAAATACCTACATGCATTTCCTCTGCTTATAGCATTACATCTCCTTAACCAAGTTCTCTCTTCTCTGCCTGGATTAGACGAACGTGTCCCTGGTCCACAGCGTATCGGCTCTGGTTCTGTACCTCAGTCGTGAATAGTTTTGATTTTGTAAGACATTTAAGAACAGCGTAATATATTTTCAGGGTTAGCTGATAGGGAATATTTGGACAGAGGTAACTCGTGGAGTCGGATCTACGCTGCTTAAAATGTCTTTTGCTTTGTCCTTCTGGGGAAACCATACACCATAATGAGAGTTTTAGAGCAGAAAGACCTCGAAAATGCCAGTAAAAAACCCTCATTAATGCTACACATATCCAATGAGGACCGTGTGCTTTGTTTTACACCTACGCCTGTGCTACGTACTGAATCTGTACAATTCCAGACAATTTATGAGGACCTGTCGACACACCCGGAAAAAATCCTGCCGGACTTTCGTTACCAAATTCACGAATTAACCCTTTCATTAAATGTTGAGCTTCGTGTGTTGAGATTAAACTCTGAAGCGGTGATATCTGATATTAAACAGTTAAACAGCAGAACTTTTTAGGAGTGCTGCGCTAGTAATATTAAATAAATATTGTCACGTGAATGAAGGGGTGCTATTTCTATCAAGCAGCTCCACAGCAATGCCTTAATAACGTTAGTTCTGACTTTCACTTATCAAACCAGAAAAGAAATGCTGCTATAAATAAACACTGTCCCAATATAACTGAATTCACTCTAATTTGTAAACGTGAACGCAGACTTCATCACCTTCAGTGGAGGAGCACATTTGTATAGACCTTTCTGTGAAATCTTGGACGGGCGAACCACGTTCCTCGCCCGTTCAAAGAAACCTGGATATCGTTATTATATAATCATAAACCCTACTGGAAGACTTAAACACTTATAATTCACTAATCGACTTCTCGTCTTTGGAGGCGAAGCGAATTCTCCCTTTAAGCTCAAATCGCTGCCTTACAACAGGTTCATGAATCAGAATCAGATTTGTTCATGTCATTACGTGTGCTTCAACTCTGCGCTTGTCTCTAGGCAACTTTGATGAATAGGGCCAATTACTGACACCAGTGAGCACTAATTACATGTTATTGTTGGAGCCTCTGCAAATCAAGTCCACAGAAGGGATTTTGTGGGTCACACTGGACTTTCATTCACATCCAACAATACAAATTGACATCTTATATCGTCCTTATTAAGCCGAAAGGTTTTCTTTGGAAGTATTTCGACTATTAAAGTGGTGCAGATTATCTCTTTTATTGCATAATACTCTTTTTTTTTTTTTTCTTTTGGTGTTTACACAACAGAGGAAGAAGAGAAGAAACATGTATTGAAGATGTACTTCTTTATACTGTACAGTAATCACTGGAATCAGAAACTCACGTGTGTGCAGGTTTATTTTGCGGTTGAAGAACCAGAATCGAGCCGTCTTTACGAACTTATAGACTCCTCTCGCCCTACGTGACCGTTTCTTGTAGGTTATCAGGGAGAACAGAGCTTGTAGTACAAAATTGCTGGAGCTGGACGTGGAACAACCACAGGCAAGTTTCCTATTATCAGCTTATCCTGTATACTGTAGGCATCATGGGACTTACATGCAGGTAAACTCATCAACCACGTAGCTGTACCTGTTTAGGCAGGGAAGACAACATGTAGCCAAGCCAAACAAACAAAAAAAAAAAGGACGTAGAACATGTATGTCTATGAAGAGCCGAATTCTAGGTCAGTGGTTTTCAAAGTGGGGCCGCGGCCCCCTTGGGGGCCTCCAGGGGGCGCCCGGGGGGCCTCAACAATTTGGTCGGAGCCACCAAGCCCATCCCTCCCACTAGTATGTTTTCTCTTTCTCACTCTCAGACAACCACATACACACACACACACAAGCACACACACACACACACACACACACACACACACACACACACACAATCAATTCCTAATGTAATGTGTAAGATGTAAGATGTAATTATTAATAATAAAAAAAAGGGGGATATATTCAGAAGTCTGTATTTTTAATGTGTTTTAAAGACATCTTGCAAAAGGGGGCCCTCGGTTAAGTGTTAATGCCATTCAGGGGGCCTTGCCCTGGAAAAGTTTGGGAACCCCTGGTCTAGGTTATTTATGAATGCATCAAGTGTGTGTTATATAAGAGAGATTCAGTCAAGTGCTTTTGAATACAATCTGACACAAAATAATAATAATAATAATAATAATAATAATATTAGGTTACATTAGTGACATGCAAAAAAAAAAAAAAGTACAGCACTGAATAGCAAAGCCTTCTTTGTATTGCTCTTACGTCACGCGATATCTTCAGTGGGGAAAACAATCATGGAGGTTGTGACTGCATTTCAGCATGGCTCTATTCCCAGGCACTGATGAAGGAAAAATACAGTGCAACCCAAACAGGAAATACATTCACATCAAGTCAGAATTTAATTCTTAATAGGGAGAGAAAAAAAAAGGAATGCAAGGTTTTGCTTTTCAGTGTGGTCTGTTTTCTGCATGTCACTAATTAAATTTTTTGTGTTGTTGTTGTGTTGTTTTTCCCCCACAAGCGTGATTGCTTATCGTTCTGACACGGAATCTTCAGGTACAGTATGTTCACACCTGACCATCACACCCATATGTGGGCTTTCCTCATGCTGTTGAACGCACTCGATTGTCTAGAATGTATTTGTAGCTATATAGAATGTATATTTAAGGGGCCTAGCCCAAACCTGCTCCAGCATGACATCCCCAACATACACATAAACTTTACTGGAATGTTCTCCATACAGATCACTTCCAGCATTGTGTCAGAACAGTGATGATAAACAATAACCACTAGATGTCCTCCAGCTCCAAAATATTATTCTGACAAGAAAACAGAACATTCTGACCACAAACAATATCCTGGAGCTTAAAAGTGTGATTAAAAGTGTATATCTTGAGACGGACCGTCTGAGCACTGTAATGCGATATCAGTAAACGTTCCAGCTTTTATTCAATAAAGCTGTCTATTTTTAAATAAACTGCCATTACTGCTTTAAGAAAACTCGATTCTGGGAACAGGAAGCAATTCTGATTGATAACCTGTAAAATATTCTTTTATAATTTGTATTTGATGGTTGTACATAAAATCTGCATAAACCTAATTGGTATAAAATAAACCATGATGGTACATGCTATTTATTGTAGGACAAATTTAAGCGATGAAATTCTTGCCCTATAACAGCATAGCTGTAGGTGCTTTATTCCTCTTATACATCAATACCAACCATTATAAGATGTTCTAACAACGATTACATGATTTTCTTTGTTAAACGAGAACACGACGTAAATCAAGCAAGCTTTCACCATGTAAGTTTGTTTAACCTTAACCCTTTTACTATAGAAACAATAACGTATTATAAAACAAGCGTGTTATTTACCTGTGATTTGCTGTGCCTCCAACACTACTGGTAGAGCCATGAACTTATAAATTGATATATATACAGCATCTCACAAAAGTGAATACACCCCTCACATTTTTGTAAATATTTGATTATATACTTTAATGTGACAACACTGAAGAAATGACACTTTGCTACAATGTAAAGTAGTGAGTGTACAGCTTGTGTAACAGTGTAAATTTGCTGTCCCCCCAAAATAACTCAACACACAGCCATTAATGTCTAAACCGCTGGCAACAAAAGTGAGTACACCCCTAAGTGAAAATGTCCAAATTGGGCCCAATTAGCCATTTTTCCTCCCCGGTGTCATGTGACTTGTTAGTGTTACAAGGTCTCAGGTGTGAATGGGGAGCAGGTGTGTTAAATTTGGTGTCATCGCTCTCACACTCCCTCATACTGGTTACTGGAAGTTCAACATGGCACCTCATGGCAAAGAACTCTCTGAGGATCTGAAAAAAAGAATTGTTGCTCTACATAAAGATGGCCTAGGCTATAAGAAGATTGCCAAGACCCTGACCCTGAGCTGCAGCACAGTGGCCAAGACCATACAGCGGTTTAACAGGACAGGTTCCACTCAGAACAGCCTCGCCATGGTCGACCAAAGAAGTTGAGTGCACGTGCTCAGCGTCATATCCAGAGGTTGTCTTTGGGAAATAGACGTATGAGTGCTGCCAGCATTGCTGCAGAGGTTGAAGGGGTGGGGGGTCAGCCTGTCAGTGCTCAGACCATACGCCGCACACTGCATCAAATTGGTCTGCATGGCTGTCGTCCCAGAAGGAAGCCTCTGCTAAAGGTGATGCACAAGAAAGTCCACAAAGAGTTTGCTGAAGACAAGCAGACTAAGGACATGGATTACTGGAACCATGTCCTGTGGTCTGATGAGACCAAGATAAACTTATTTGGTTCAGATGGTGTCAAGCGTGTGTGGGGGCAACCAGATGAGGAGTACAAAGACAAGTGTGTCTTGCCTACAGTCAAGCATGGTGGTGGGTGTGTCATGGTCTGGGGCTGCACGAGTGCTGCCGGCACTGGGGAGATACAGTTCATTGAGGGAACCATGAATGCCAACATGTACTTCGGAATGCCTTCGGAGACTGGGCTGCAGGGCAGTATTCCAGCATGATAATGACCCCAAACACACCTCCAAGACGACCACTGCCTTGCTAAAGAAGCTGAGGGTGAAGGTGATGGACTGGCCAAGCATGTCTCCAGACCTAAACCCTATTGAGCATCTGTGGGGCATCCTCAAACGAAAGGTGGAGGAGCAGAAGGTCTCTAACATCCACCAGCTCCGTGATGTCATCATGGAGGAGTGGAAGAGGACTCCAGTGGCAACCTGTGAAGCTCTGGTGAACTCCATGCCCAAGAGGGTTAAGGCAGTGCTGGAAAATAATGGTGGCCACACAAAATATTGACACTTTGGGCCCAATTTGGACATTTTCACTTAGGGGTGTACTCACTTTTGTTGCCAGCGGTTTAGACATTAACGGCTGTGTGTTGAGTTATTTTGAGGGGACAGCAAATTTACACTGTTACACAAGCTGCACACTCACTACTTTACATTGTAGCAAAGTGTCATTTCTTCAGTGTTGTCACATGAAAAGATATCATCAAATATTTACAAAAATGTGAGATACTATATATTATATACCCGAGTTGCTCTGATATTACAGCTAGAAATTTGCCACACCAAAGACTGAAAAAATGGAGCGCTTTCTGCTTGTGAACTGTTCTTGAAGAACCCATGAACTGCTCGGATCTCGTCAAGGAGGACATGGAGGCGTAGCATTGGGCTGACTGATTCGTTTCTACCCAACAGGTCATTCGTGTTTTAAAGATTTTCCATCACTAGTTATGGAATGAAATGGATATTAGGTAACAGGAAATGCTTGAAGCTTTCATAAGCTCTTGGTAACATGTATGAGACAAATATAAAAGGTCTTGTACTATGTATTAATAACTGACGATTGGGAGAACGAGCTGTCTCTTTCTCCACTAGTGATGAAGCTAACATGTGACTGGGCTTCACACCAACTGTCCAAATGCAACCACTTGGTTCCATACTAAATGTTTTCTCACTTATCTTTGAGCTTTTCAGCCATTATTTGACATAAATAACATTGAATTGAGTCACTACATGTTCCCCCTGCTATGCTAAGACATTGTCTACTCTGTTTTGCACTATACATGTCACTGTTCATCTTCTTTATCACTGTTCAACTTGATCAATTTCAAACATTTCTACAAAGAAATAGCTTCATCACAAAATTTCAGAATTTCTAGTCATGTACTCTGGAAGCCTCCAGCATTTCCTCAAACAAGAACTGATACCCTTTATGTGTAGGCATTCTTATACCAAGTACATTTTTGATCACTACAATTCATAGGTCCACAAATATCGCTGGGCAATAAACATGATAACCTTTGGTAGTCGATTGAGAATGTCTGAAATGTTGAGTAATAAATAAATGATTGAGCTTAGCAGGCAGTTCACAAACAGCAATGCTCACACATAACCAAAAATGTTCTTTTTTCCCCCTCATCATTTCATCATGCACTTCTGGAAAAAAAAAGGAGAGTTTTCTGTGGTGTGAGGGAATCTATCAATTTATTCACTGCCTTACCAATCACTTCAAGCAGCTGTTTACATACTGTATGTATATGGTTGAAAGCTGCGCTCCATTTTTGATGAAATGGCACCCCCTTCTGGCAACAAGGCGTAACACACTTACTGAATTCTCTCTCACTCATACTTCTCTCTCTCTCTCTCTCTCTCTCTCTCTCTCTCCCTCTCTCTCTTTTTTAAAGGGACAGAAAAGTAGAGATTTTTCTTTCTTTTTAAAAAAAAAAATGATAGAGGAAATGAAGTGTCTTTTTTTGCGAGAATTACACAAAAGACCGACATGCAGTCTCGCTGAAGATAATAAGGCTGACGGCGCGGGTCACAGGTGCCGTTTTTATACCATGTGATGCTAAATGGTATAAATAACGTCGATTTCCCTCTGAAAGGGAACACTCTTTTCTGCCCTACTAATGTGATTTTCTAAAAGAAGAAAAATTTTTCCCATGACCTCCCATGATCATTCTTTCAAAACATGGACGAATGTTAAATTCTGTCATACCACAGCACTACTGAATTCTCGAACCGGATTGGTGTTGATGAATTTTCTGTACGCTGGACGAGCTACAGTATATAATCTAAGGTTAAAAATAAACAGATTAAAAACACTTTATTTAACAAAGACAAATGTCTATAAGTTGACCATTTTCAAATATTTATGGAAGGAGTCTCCAGTGTCAGCACTTTGTAACAGTCAATAAGTTTGGGTTTGTTTTTTTTTTAACTTCATGGACATTAATATTCTAGAGTCTGTAATAAATGGTTGAAAGTATTTAAAGCATTAAATACTGCAAATCGTTCAGAGAAAATCCCATTGTTGATTGTTTTCTTATAACAACATGCCCCAGTGTGTTATATTCCTTACTTCTCATTACTCTTCAAAGTTAGGCATTACTCTGGTTTTCTTGGCTCGAGTCATTTTCCTTTATTTATTCCCATGGACCTCAGAATCCATCTAGAATTACACACAGGAGACAAACATAACGGCTCTTAATATTATATTATTTATTTGTCTTTGTACAATGTAATTACAATACAAATATGCAGGTTTAAATACAAAACTCTGTAAATAAAGATTAAAAATAAACTCCGCTGTTTTTCTTATCGCTAGATTACAGTTTACAATCAAAAGTATATGAGGTAATTTACTTTCCTTGTTTCCAAAAAGAGATCTAGGTTTTCGTGGGGACGCACGGACTAGAGCCTGGGTTCATCCCGGCATCTTTTATACACAAGATCGTGGATAAGCTCGTTTAGATCGGACATTTCCCCAGATTACAAACACATTCGCTTTGGGAAAATTGAAATAGAACCCATTGTGCAGCCTGAACAGGCTCTGTGTGTGTTAACCCTGTAGATTACTGGTTGGATGGAAATATAGTAAATTTGTGCAAACTGTTTGGTCTTAGTGAATCAATTTGTGAATATACTGTACCTTATTATTATTAATTATTCATTATTATTATTAACATCCGTGTTCTGTAAAGCACAGTGTGCAGTCTGGCTTTGAATATCTAGCTTTTATCCTACTCACTGAGAAACTCCAGACGCTGGAGTCTGATCAAATCTAATCACTCAGCATGTTCTTACTGAACACACCACGGACCTAACGCTGAGATCGGTGTTCGTTTAAACCACTTTAGAATAACAAAACTACCAGAAAGCATGGATCATTATTGCAGAGTGAGAACTGCATCGGTATAAAAATACACAACATGTCTGATGCACTGGAACGAAGGATTTCCCCGGACAAATAGATGGCTAGGGCGGTATCGGTATTGTTCAGAGCATGTACACCACCGCTGAATATACTTTAGCCTTTGATATATGATTATTACGTTTGTTTATTTATTCTCCAGGATGATTCCAGAGTTCAAAATGGAAAAAAAAAAAAAAAAAAGTGAAAAAGCCAGGAAACACATGTATGTTCTTATTATGATAACGGAATTAAAAGAACGTATTAGGAGGAACGAGCGGGCATCATATCAAATGACGACGTTCATGATTCCAGGACAGCTCAATCCATCACAACGTTCAACCCCTCCAGCACGACTCATCCCTAACGTTCTCAGAAATCGTTCCCATTTCGGAGAATTTTCACGTCAGGGCTTTTTGCGTTTTCTTCATAATTTTACAATTCAGTACACTTTGCATTTTACCTCCCAATTATAGGAAAAACAACATTCCATTCACCTTTAGTGTTAAGCCTGTTAGCACTAACCGGCATGATCTTTTTCACATACTTTCACATGTACGTACCTCCTCATCGACAACGCCAGGCTTTCATGTAGCTCCAGGTCGTCAAGGCTGTACTATTCGAACATACTGCGAGTCCTGACTGTGTAATCAGGGTCAAGTCTAAACAGGCACCTTTGTACGTTGTTCTGTCTCACGATCGCTTACATACAGCTTTTAGACTCTTCTCCTTACTACGTTGCCGGGGCCCTGATGTCAATTTGAAATGAGCTCTTGTGCTAAGCGATTTATCGGCATAATCAGCCTCTCAGATTGATGTCCATGTGTTGCTGGCAAGATGCCGATATGATGCTTCAGCTGTGACTCACAGGGCATGAATAATAATTAGCATTCACAAACAGGGTGATAAATAATAGGTGAGAAAAAAAAAACATGCTATTTACACTCTCATTTACTAGCAACTTCCATCCGTGAGTCTCCCGATCATGCAGCCTCTGTTCTCGGCTAGTGAGACCCAGCTTCTCAGTCCTCCAAAATTATATGCGAATATCTTTTTCCACAGAGGGTTAATGTAAAATAAATACAGGGAAACGACAAATAAGTACAAATTAGAGTTAAAATCTTTTTCCACGATCAGAGGAATTAATAAATACGTTTTGGCCGTATCGTAATCGGTCGTTTGCTCCCTTTGCAGGTTTTGTCGAAGGTCATGTGATTGGCTTGATGGGGCCATTTGCAGGAACAACCTGAACCCCAGAAGTCTTTCCATTCTTTAAAAGTAAGTGACTACGCATGTTGGGTTCTAGGATATTGTCATGTTCCCAGACCAAGAGTGTTATGCCAGCATTTGGAAGGAGACAAAACGCAAACTGGATAGTTGCCTACAGAGCAGGAGTGATCTTGAGGAGCGGGTGCAAATGTTAGAGGAACAAAAGTGGAGAACAAAAAGAAGCCAAAAGCAACAGGATGTGGGATTTCATTTGTCATTTCAGGGTCTATATATGTCAGGTGCTCATATAGGTGCAATTATAGCTCAATTTCAAAAGTCTTTTGTAAATCGTTGGAGAAAGGGTTGGGGGCCTTGGGTTGTGATTTGGACTCCAGAGCTGCCCACTTGGCCTCAAAGCGCTCTGCTTCCTGGACATCGGCTGGAAGTTTGGACTGCTGCAGACTCTCCATTGGCCAGTTGTTGGTACTACCACCCCCACTCGTCGTGGTGCCGTTCTGTGTAACGCTGCTGGAAGCTGCAGAGGTGGTGGAGGTGAGTGAGTTTTGTGCAAGCCCGTGGGAGGCAGGTTGGTTGCTGAATGTAGCGCTAGCAAAGCCACCGGCCAGGCTGGGAAAACCCGAAGGACCGCCACAGAGTGTGCCGGTCTTGGGCCCCATAGCGCCTCCGCTTGAGGAACCAGTGGCGCTGCAGAAGACATTTGCGACCATCTGTGAGGGTGTGATACCTACCACGGGCATGCTGGCATTGGGGTACGTCATGCTGTTAGCAACGGCAGGCATGTAGGGCTGCATAGGGACATAGCCCGGCTGCAGCGGCGGCTGGCCGTACAGGCCGACAGGAGCTGGAGTGGTGTCAAAAGCCATAGGGAAGGGCTGCATGGATGAGGGCAGAGAGCCTGGAGCTATGGGTACACTGGGTACTGGTGGGGGCTGCTGGGTAGGTGGTGGTGGCAGGGTGGGCGGAGTCTGCTGCTGAGCTTTCACTGCCTTGGAGACTTCCTCCAGCCAACGTTCAGCTTCCGATGGTGTGCGTCTGTGGCCGGTTGAAGGTGGAGACTGAACAGGGGACTCCGCCTGGACCCACGAGCTGGTAACTGCAAAATGCAAAATTCAGAACTGACCATCAAGACAACTCACGATAAGTATTTATACTCAGATTATTTTATTTAATGGAGCAAGAAGCATGTTTAGTTTATGTCACTGAACTGTCCTGTGTCCATGTAATAACAGTTTCAGTCATAAGCTTTGGCTTGTAACCAATCAGCCATTCCTGGCTCTGCAGGTCTTGAGTAAGTGCTTTGCTTCTTCTACACTAAGTCTTAATCACGTGCCTTCTTTTGCAAGCAATTATCATGGAACTCCAGATCCATTCTTATTCCCTGCTCCTGTGCAGATCAGGCTCGTATGTCAGCCATTGGCTCAATCTTGGGCTCATTCCCAGCACTGGTCCCTCCCCTAGACCCAGGTACAGTACAGTCCTTGCACCAGCCCCAGTAATTGCTCCAGGCATTGTTCCAGCTCCTGATCCTGTCATAGCCAATTCCAGTTTCTGCCTGTCCTCGATGCTGGCTCGGTCTCAGATCATGATTCTTTTCTGATACCAGATCCAATTAGAGTCTTAGCCCTTGATTATGTATTACATCTCACATCCATTACGAGCCACGGTTAAATCTGTTTTATAATATTACTAGTGTCTTTATTTCCCAGTTTCTTGTATTTCATGTTTTTGCAATTTTCTGCTTTGGAACATTTGCCTCACTTGAGCTTGGCTGTATGTGTTTAACCAACATACTGTACTACTTAGATTACCTTTACCTTGAGGCACAGGTGGAGGAGGGATGGCAGGAGGAACGCTGCACGCCGGCATGCCGTTGCTGGTGGTTTGACCGCCGAGGTCCTCCGAGGGTTTGGTGAATGAGCTGTTGATTTGGCTGCACAGCGCATTGATGCTGTCTGCTTCAGCAGCCACCGACAGGTCCATCTCAGGAACTGGGGGAGAGGATCAATGGACTGGGTCAGTTTACACAAAGCAAACGTCATGCACAGGGACCACACAGAGCGCTTACATGCCAGAGCGTAATAAAATAATTGTGTCCAGTAGAGCTTGTGGAATTGGTCTGGGACGCATGGATGGGTGTTTAAATTGAACCTTTTTTTTTTTTTTTTTTAAGTGTCGATATGAAACGTCTTGCTTCTTCATCACACTACTGAACATGTAGTGAGAGTATGCACAATTATTGAAGCTTTCATGACACAAAATGTGTAGTACATTCTAGATGTCATGTAAAACGTTGCTCCTTCCTTCATTAGCACACAGCAAAGTTTCAGTCAGGACCATAACGGACATGGAAGCCACCATTTTAGCAAACACTGAGTCCTTATGCTACTGAAACAACAAACTTAGGAAATCCTTGACCTGTCTTGATGCTACAAATAGCACACCATCCATGATTCTCTCATCAGTGTCAAATCTGTCCTAAGGGATTAAAGCAGAGAACAGAAAGGGCTGTCTATTTCTCTCTCTCTCTCTCACTCTCTTACACACACACAGATCCTCTAGAGATAGAGTTTCTGTGAAAATACATTTAACTGCAGGGAAACACAGCAAGAGAGCCAGCAGCGTCACAACAGCAAAGCCACAGCAGATTTCTTTCTATAAATACATAAAGGGCCTGGGACTGTAAAAAAATAAATAATAAATTGTAGAAATATGAAATACCAGACCACTACAATGTAGGATTTATATGAAATGCTTGTTTCACTATCTATGTGCAGTTCATATTGCAAGACTGTAGTTTCACAAATATATTTTATAGTAAACTACACACAGAAATATGTACAGTTTGATACTGGCCTACAGTCTAGCTCTTTGCTTAACCGCATATACAACGCATATTCAAATTTTAAAATAAAATCTACATTATATCAGGTTAAAGATTCTGGATCAGGATCGTAGCAACTTTACCGTCTACTTCTGTGTTGTTGAATACAATTACAGTACTAGTAGAACTGGAATAGAATTACTCTAGTACTAGTTTAATGCTTGTAATATCTGAACACTAGTACTTGAGTATGTATGAGGGTTTGGTGACGGATTCGATTGCATGTTGTGTATATAGCATCACTGACCTGGGTTCTTGCTCTGGAAGTCAGTTTTGCGCTGCAGAGTGGATGGCAGCTCGTTCAGGCGCAAAGACAGCTGGCGTTTAAAAGGCGAGTTTTTCTGGCTGAGCGTAGGGAAACCACGAAACGAGCCCTGGCGCACAAGCTGCTCGAGGGGCGCGTGACGGCGTGGGATGACGTGTGGCCCGCCTGCCTCGGCTCGTTCTACCTGTGTGGCAGCGCCTTCTGGAGGAGAGGCGTTACCTGGTGGCACTGCAGGGATGGCGCACACTTCTGCACAGAGGACGTTCAGACGTTTTCGATTTATTAATTAATAAACTGCAATGTGTATTAAAACATGATGCGAAATCTAATCAATCTGGAGTCTGCAGTAGGTATTGGATTAAGTGACCTTTCTTTTTGTCCTGCAGCTGCTTCATGATGTCCTCTCTCTCTCCCTGCTGGCCGGCCGAGGACACGCGGAACGAGCCTTCGCGGACAAACGACGTGCGGGTGGCGTCGAATGAAGCTGTGACTCCGCACTCCTTCTCCCGCCGCTGCTTTCGCTCCAGACACGCAGCAAATGCACACCCTACTGCGTGACTCAGACGCTCACCCTGCCATGGACAAAACTCTTTTAGCGATATCATAAAACAATCGTGGTGCTTCTACATATACGCTTTATTTTTGTCCTGTTAGACAAAGAACGGGAAACAGCACAGCCTGTGTTCATTGAGATGTACTGCAGCCTTTTAATCCTAGTTGGCATCATGGAGCTAATAAAGTCCTTCATCAGCATCCGAATATGTATATAGTAATACTTAGTAAGCGAAGAACACGTTTATTTCTGTTCCAAGCGTCTTAGAAAGATTTTAAAATGACCTTAGACAAAATATTAGAGACAAGTATTTTAGATTAGCACTAATTCTAAGCAGGGTTTAAGATCTTCAAGAGAATGACTGAACACTCGGGACACTCCAACCGCACTCTAACGCTATAACTCATTTCCTCAAGTGCCTCAAGTACAGCAACATGCTGCATGCAGCTGTTCCAGCTGAGAGAACTGCGGTACAGTCCTTATCTCATTCCCGCCTCACTGGAATTAAACGATGAGTGTAAAGTGCAAGGCGCTCTCACCGAGTCCTTCAGAGCCATGAAGCAGTGGCACATCCAGCGGCGAGTGGTTCCGTCCCGGCAGATGTACGAGAAGGCTTTGTCGTAGTTGCGGTCCGGTGCACAGAAGGACACCTTCTCAATGGTCTGATCGACGATGAGGTCCTACACACGAAACAACATGCGATGGAAACTCGTTTCAATTACAGCATTTCTCACATAGTCTCTAGTGTGTGTTTTATCACTTCGCAACCATCTGCTCTCACTGCAATTATGGATTTTCGTATGTGACTACATTTTTAAATATGGAATCCCAAATATGGAGTTTAGTTAAGGTTTTTAAAGAGTAGCTTTAATTAAAAAGCATGAGGGTGTGGAGCAATAAAGGTAGCACGCAGGAAAAACCGTCGTTCCGGAGAGAGCACTGAGCACCGAGACACACACGCTTCCCGTCCCCTTTCTCGCTAAGGGTCTATACACAAGGGTCTGCTCACAAGTCAAAGTGATTTTGAGACTCTGGAGGCGGGGATAAGATGTATGGTATGTTCGCTGCTCTGATTAGTCACTCTCAACCAACTCTATTACTTCTGGAAACACAGATCTCATTCACAGTAAAATTCCCAGATCACATTAACTCTATTAAAGATACTGTTTAAAGGCGATGCACAATGACCGCATAGTAAATAAGCTGGAGATGGCAGAAGTGGTAGATTCTCACAGTGTGTGTGTGTCAGGTGAGGAGCCCATTCATCTCAAGCTTCTTTAACGGCTGGAGTGGCCCAGCGCTCTGAGCCGAGAGGCAGTTCGATGGCCAATTGTGTTCCGGGGAGAAAAAGCAGGAAGACCGGAGCGGTCAGGAAAGAGGAGGGGCTGCTGACTCACTTCACACTTCTGGGAAAAAAGAAGGCCACGGGGCTTGTTAAATGTCAGGGCGGGACCCCAGACATGCCCGCCCGAGTTCAGAGTGTATGCAGCAGGATGCTGTGGAGCCATATGGACAGTGGTAAAAGGGGATTAGGTCTCTGCGCTGACTCATAGCAAAGCAGAGGGATTAGCAGAAGGGCAGGGAGAAAGGGAGCGAGAAGGAGGGAGGCGATGGATGGCTGGTTTGTTGGGGGAGGGTTTAGAGGGAACACAAAAGAGGGTTCTTTGTGCTTTCTACTCCCTTTTCACAGCCTGGAAGAGAACAGGATGACTGTACTCATGATGTAGCGAGGCCCCCGTTTACCTTTTCACTACTGTTTGTATGGGTGTGTTTTTATATCTTGGTAAGGACCCCATATTCTTGTCTTTGTGGGGACATCTGGTTCCCACCAGGATATAAAAACACACCCATTCACACATACAAACCGCTTTGTTAAAAAGCAAAAACAGCAGCTTTTATTCATTTATGCCATGCTCAAAAATCCCTTCTATTCCATCAGTGAAAACAACCAAGCAAGCAACCCTCAAACCCATGTGTGGCTTCACGGACGGCTGGCTTCAGTAGCTGGACATAAAGTAAAGTTAGTTGTGGGATTTGGCTTTTGGGGAGCAGCCAACTTCCCCTGCTGTGCTTTTTTTCTGCAGTTTCCCCTCTTGTTCAATGGCAAGTCTGTAAGCTAAGGCCAAGACATAACACTGTCAGCAAGAAACATTCAAGAGAGGCATTTTCAGAAGGTCCCTGTTTGCCTGGTGATTTCCTGTTTTCGCATAAAATTCAATAGGTACAAGGATAATGCCGTGCTTACCTTGGTTTTGTCGTCCACCACTCTCAGACCGTCAGCCGAGACCCACAGCATGGCTTTTACCGTTTTTTTCCCGCTCTGAGAGGAACATCGACAGAACAGCATTAGACTTTCAAATTCGTGTAGCTTTACATCGGTTCTTTGAGCTCACCGCGGCAGTTATGTCTGGTTGTACAACTGTGTTTGTGCGTCCTCCATGAACAAAACAAAAATGCATGTTTTTGCTGTAATGACGTGATGATGAAGAGAAAAATGAAGACCTAGTGAGGCCTGTATGGGGAAGTAGCAGTAGCTCTGTAGAAGGAGAAAGAGAAATTGTATGCAAATCAGGAGAAGCAGAGTGCAAATGAGGATCACGGAGGGGGACACGGTTAGGAAAGAAGGACCTGGTGGAATTCCAGCCACCTTTTAAATCTGTGAGAAAGGAAATTAGAACGTATAACCAAGCAAGCAAAGCCTAAAAGAATCAGAGAACAGAGAAGGAACAGGGAGAGAAGGCAAGGGAACAGCTAGCACCAGCTGGAGAACTCTATTGGGATAATGAAGAAGAAAGAACCCACACAGTCGACTTTGGCAGATAAACACAGGTTGTAGACCTCAGAACAATACTGATGCACACATCATACATAACGTAAACGTTCACCGAGTTATTAGATCATTAGACGTACTCATCTATGTCCTAATAAACCAGAGACTCGAATCCGTTTTCAACATACAATATGTTCAGATAGAAATAATACATGATCAAAGGATTCACCTTCACAATCACCTCAACAAAATAAAGCACACAATCTATCTAAGCACACTTTTACACAACTATAGTTGCCCAGAAACCTGGTCATTGATCAGATTTTCTGCTGTTTTTGGTAAGTATTTGGACTTTTAAAACCTGCACCTTAGCTGTAGCTCTAAATATGTAAAGACTAGCAAAAAAAAAAAAAAAAAAGAGGACAATCTTGAGAAATATACATTTCACCTTATTTAATTTATTTGGAGTCGAATGTTAGCAGTTTCAAATCATAACCAGTTGTTATCTTGAATCTAGAGTGATGCTGATCATATTGAAAAGGTAGAGAGAGGAAATACTCACCGCTTTCAGTTTCTTCACAGCCTCCTCACATACGTGCATCCCTCTGGACTCCTCCACCTCCACCAAACCCAGATACTGCAGAGGAGAGAACGAGCATGAGAACTAGAGCAAGATCAGGTATTCTGTTTTTCCATCACCTGTCATATAAATTCTTGACAACAAATCTACAGTGTCATGAGGTGGGGCAGATGGATGCGACGGGTACAGGTTTTCTACCTTTATTAAAAGTCAATAAGGTGCCATTTTTGACCATTTTCATTCGAAAATCGTTGGTCTGAATCCCGAATAAATTAGCTAGCTGTATAACTTGTCTAATGTTAGCTAAGCCAAACGTTCACTGATGGATTTTAATTTGTATTAATCATAAAATGTGGCGCTACTATGCAAAACGCATGACGCTCGGCAGGTCTGCCTCGGCACATTTGGTGAAAACCCAACACTGTGAAGCATGGTGGCGGTAGCATCATGTTGTAGAGATGCTTTTCACCAGCCAGGACTGGGAAAATAGTCACGATTGAAGGCAAGACGGATGGAGCTAAATACAGGGTAATCCAAGAAGATAACCCGTTTCAGTCTACAAGAGATTTGAAGACTGGACCTTCCAGAAAGACAATAGAGTAAATGCGTCAGTGTATTAATGTATTAACCTGAATGTGTTAGAATGGCTCAATCAAAGCCCAGACTGCAATCTGATTGAGAACCTGCTGCGAGACTTGAAAATTGCTTAATAATTCACCAATGGTTTTTATACAGTCTGACAGACTTGCAGCAATTTTGCCAAGAATAAGCAAAAATGATCAGGATCCAGATGTGCAAAGCTGACAGAGACATAAGACTTGCAGCTGTAACTGTAGTCAAAAGTGGTTCCACTAAGTGTGGTTGAAGGGGGTTGAATATTTACGCAGCCAATATTATTTTTACACCTTCAAATGTTAGACATATTGTGTGGGGGGAAAAAATAGAGGGAAAATTCCATTTCGATTACAGGCTTCTGAATTAACTTTAAATAAATTCTTCAGAAATAAATAAACAAATTCCTCAGCATGGATGGCCAACAACCAATTTACAGACATTTCCTCTCTTATTCTGTTTCTTAGACTTTGGGTTTGTCCTCCTGTTGTTACATTACATAGATAATAATAATAATGATAATAATAATAATAATAATAATAATAATAATAATAATAATAATAATACCTTAGATTTATATAGCACTTTTCTAGGCACTCAAAGCGCTAGATCTAATAAATCTTTAAATGCGTCACAGCACCCATCTTTCCCAGTAATATCTCAGCTCTTATTCATAGGAACTTGACTAGATCTCTTCCTGGTTGGTTGCCACATCAACGTTCTCAGAATTTCAACTCTGGCTTGTGTTCACACTTGGGTGTTCCCAGGTAATTATCGGCCATTGACGAACGACGGAGTCGTGCAGGACAGGAAGGTGGAAAACAAAAAGGAGGAAGTTAGCAGGGTTTCTGTGGTCTAGACTTGAATTCATTTTTATAACTACATTTTGTGAGATTTTAGTCTTCTGCAATAACAATGACCAAACAATCTACCCTGCAGCCCTAACCAAGAACCATAAATTCCACACTCTAATACATAAATAGCAGATTTATTATTAAAACAGAACATCCCGTATAATCTGAGACAGAAACAGAGCGTCTCGTGTGTGTGGTGGCGCAATTCATTTCGGAACGGTCTGTTTTATATTACGTGATGATGTGAGCACTGAGGAGAGGCTCCATTAGAGAATTACATCGCCGTCTCCCTGAGACTCCGGAAGCCTCGGGCTACCAATGAAAACGAGGCTGAATTTAATTATGTTTATCTCTCTGCAACGAGACCTTCATTAATGGCACAGAAGCTTGCCAGCTTCAGCTTTTATTTTATTATTTATTTCTTTTTTTTTCCTCTTTCAAATATACCATGTTCAATCGTCAGCCCGTGCCCAAAATATTGGCACCCGTCTTGTATATAAACCGGTTGCTATTATTATTATTACGACAGTGGGTGTTTGCGCAAAGCTGGACGTGTCGAGGTTTTGGCCCTCGTCCAAACCCTGCAAGCATGTTATTGACTTTTAAAGCTTTTGACGCACAGACTATACCCGACCTATTTCAATGCGAGCCCATTTAGCCTCATGGACATGCCCATTAAATTATCACTCTCCTGTGTTATCTTTATTCCTCTCAGACGATCCTACACTACACTTTCTCTCCTCTAATGAACCAGTTCAGGAAGTGCAGGCTAAGTAACCATAACAATATTGTGTTTTATCACTGATCACCGTGTCTGTAGGTTCGGTTTCTTACCCGGACGGCGAAGCTGCATTTGCCCTTGCGCACGGCTTCTTCGTCGGCCTGCCACTGGTGTGGTCGGCTGGCCTCGGGCATGTAGGTTGGCTTCTTTCTGCGCAAACTCTGACGCAGCTTATTCATCTCCAAACTCTCAGGATCCCTGTTGCTGTGGAGAGAGAGAGAGAGAAAAAAGAGAGAGAGAGCGAGAGATTCAGATTAGTAGTGTTCTTCCCTAGGCCTAGGTCATTAATCATACTTTTTTTTTCTCTGAACATATTGTGTACAGTGGCTTGCCCGAGTATTTTTTCCCCACAATTCCTCCACAAAATATTGCAACGCTTCAGCGCTGGAGTGATGTAAAATATTCCTAACATGCCATTTTTGCACAAAAAAAAGAAGACTTTCTTAGTATTCGAATGGGTTGTATAATGTTTTCACTGCAGTTTATTTTCTCCTTGTTCAGTTCTAAGTCACTACAACGTCATCCACGATATTGCAGCCGCTAGTAGCTCGTTCTCAGTGCCTTCCTTCCATCATAAAACGACGTCCTTATTTAAGCACTATAATTAAGCCATTCATTCTGTCCCGTGATTTGCATTTGGTCATTTCAAGTGCTGCATAATGAAACATGACATAATCCAAACAGTGTCTTCTAAACAATGCTGATGGAAGCTCATTTCCCCACCAAAGCCACATAAACCTCTGTGAATGAAAAATCCACTGATCCAAAGTAGGAGTACAAACAAAACACATACTTTTATAGATAATACAGTCAAAAGCAGTCAATGCAAATTAGTGACGTTCGTGTTCGTGCTGCCGCTGACATCTATTCACACTGTTTGGCATTTGTTCTCGTGTCCTCACGCTCTCAACCAGACTACACCACACTCTGATTCCTCAAGATGTACCCGTGAGCAGAAAATACACAGCGTCTTTCAGCGCACACTCACACACACATACACACACGCACACACACTTCTGTGCTGCAGAAATTACAGCAAATGTTCTCCAATAGTGCAAACATAGGCAAATCCACATCTCACTTTGATCACAAATGCGTTTTAAAATAGCGCTGACGGGGTTTTGCAGGGAAGGACACATCTGTAGAAGGAGCTCTCGTGCCCGGGCTTTTAGTTTTGTTTATTCGGAGTTGGCCAGCAGGTTCAAGTAGGTTCAACAACCATCATTTGGTACGTACGACCGTGCGCTTCACAGTGGTGTAATGCACCTTTATTGCGGCATGATTCTGAATCCCACTCTCTGCATTACACACAGCTTTTACCAGGTGGATTCATTCAACATTAACTCAGAAGTGGGAAGTCGGAATCACGTCATTTGTGCGTTCAAGCTACGTCGTGGGGGTTAAAAACAAAACAAAAAAACATGGACACTCTCCATGTTCATCTTTTGTTAGCAAAGATCTAGCCAGCTAGATGAGTGATGAGTGATGTATATTTACCTCCTCAAAACAATGAACCGCATTAGTCAACATTGCAGATTTAACTAGTCTACGTTTGGACAATGATTCGAGTTAAACGTGACAGACTTGTGCGCCAGGTCACACAGCGAGCCCTCTGGTTCTTCTTTATTTTATTTTGTATGTATGGACATGTTTGTGGAAGTGACGTGGAAGTTGTCCAGCCACACTGTCCACACATGGAAAAACCATGTGGACGGGTGTTTTCACACAATAACACACCACTCCACAGCACTTCCTGTTCTAATCCTACTCTCTACTTTAACTCATGAGCTCAGCACAGAGTCGAGTGCGAAGAAGGAGAGATGGAGAGGAGGCCGGAGGGGAAAAGTCAAGAAAGAAAGAAAACGTAGGGACTTGAGGGAATAAATAAACAAATGACGACAAGAGAAGAGAGAAATGGGTGGTAATCCGATCCCATCTGATTGAGGTCAGTGCTGTGATGCATGGCTTGCTCTCAGCGGTGGTCTCCAACGCTCACAAACGGCAAGATTTCAACCCGCAGGCTGCAGGATCGACTACACAAAAAGACGAATTTCATCAGAGAAACTGGCTATTTGTTGTTAGAGTAGAGTGAGTCACGGAGAAGGAAAACTTGCTCCAAAACACGCATCTGAGACATGTTACTGCACTCGCCAGCACCACCCAAAGATGTGAGCTCAGAACCAAATGGGAACCAGCTGGAGTCTGGTAAGAATGAAAAAAAACAACAGATGAAGGAATGAGAGTTGGCAATCACAGAACTTTACGTCTCTGAGACACAAACAGCACACGCCTTCACGAGAGCCAACGCACTGCACAATGAAGATACAAACTCCATTACAGCAGACTGTATCAAAGTCTAACCTATACATTCCACTACTTTCAGTTTAGTCCATTTCTACACTGCAAAATCTGACATCTTGAATATAGTCAGATTTATCTAGTATTTCCTATTATAACATTACAATTAACCACAGATTATTCAATCTATTTTTTAAACTCATTTCAAGCGTTATATTTTCTATGGTCCTAATGGTAGATAATTTTGCTTCTTTCTAGAAATAAATGTGTAAAATTAGCAAAATGGTCTGGCAAAAAAAAGAGAGAGACTATTTCAGGCTCGAAATTAGTAAAAATGTCTAGAACGAGGTTTCGGTAATCTTATATTTGGTTTGTTGTAATCTTGTAAAAGGAATTACTAGATAAATTTGACTATATTCGATATAAAGATATTTTTTACACATATACTCCATTATAAAATCCTGAATGAGGAGATACACAAGCCTTTAGATATCATCTGCAAATATTTTTTCGTTGTTGTCGTCATCGAATTACCTCTGTTTTGAAATGTCAGATGTAACTATATGAACCTACGACCATTTGGGATGTTTCATATGATTAAAAGATTCATCACAATACTACTTTGAATTAACTGTAACCATAATTATGATCAACTTATTAAACTCATCAACTGTCAGGCCCTTGAGCAGGGCCCTTAACCTTCTCTGCTCCAGGGGCGCTGTGTCGTGGCTGACCCTGCGCTCTGACCCCAAATTCCTGGCATGCTGGGGTATGCGAAGAAGGGAATTTCACTGTGCTATAATGTATATGTGATCAATAAAGACTCGGTATCATTATCAAATAGATCAAGAGATACAATTAAAAAGAAATACGATTTTTTTTTAAAAAGTCTGATTTAAGCCACGCCCATGTCGGGTTTAAATACGGATAAAAATAAAATTTGAATGAGGAATGACTATCACCAGAAATAATCCTGTTTGTCATAAATAAATGTGATTAGGAAATAATCTAATGATTGATTTGCAGTAATTTATTAGTGAATATTATGCGTTCCAGGTTGTTGTTTTTTTGCACCCGTAACTGCTTTTTACACATCTAATGCTCTTGCTGTGTCCCGAATCGATTTTCTCTGATGCTGGAAGCCTCAGGATAGCTTGCTTTACCGGCACTGACGATCCTTTTTTCCCCCTCATACTGAGAAGCAACTGCAACAGATTATTCGATTTGGAGAACCATACACGACCGTTTCATTTCAATTTATGCCACTTTTCACCTGATATCGCCTACTGTACGTTTATGTAGCCTTAAATAAAAGCTGACGATCTCAGTTATTCATTTCAGATCCAGTGTATCGAGCCAATACATCAATAAATCATCACAACCCATTTATTTATTATTGCTTCACTCTACATTTTGCTTCTCAGTGTCATGCGTTCAGATCACCTCTTCCAGCTCACAGGCAGTGGTTTGTAGATTCATTGTGTTCACTCGGCATTAGCGTTGTGTAAATCTGCTCCATGGGGGGTTTATGTCCTGTGAGCATGACAGCGGTGCAATGAGAAATATATTTCTGAGACATCCTATATGTTAGACTCCATTACTGATCCATCTCGCTGTAATGACTTGATGTTTATCTGTGCTGTAGTTCTAGTCAGAGTCACTTGAAGGATAGTTTACGTTTACTGTGACCGCTCTGGCTGAAAAAGAGTGGCTGGCTTCGGGCTAAGACAACCACACCGTGGGTGGGTTACTGTTGGACCGAATCTTAAGAAAACACTGTTGTTTCTCAAATAATCTCTCTCTCTCTCTCTCTCTCTCTCTCTCACACACACACACACACAGCCTGAGATTTAGTAAAGCATGTCAGTGCGGTACAGGAGGGTGAAAAATGACCGTAGCTCATTTCAGTGATACGAACACGTGCGCAGCTTATAAAATGTTAAACGCTAGAGATTTTTTGGCATGGGAGCTGTTTGATGTCTTCAGGAGAACTCCATGCGATGAACAATTGCTTGCATCAGCAAGTGGATTTACAAGAAATCGTATACTCAGCATTATACAATCATGTCATTAGTCATGATGACCTCATTCAGAGAAGTCCCTCAGTGCTCTTTTACTGGAAAAGTATGGCAAGAAGCTGACAATGGAGAACAGCTGCGGGGAAAATTTTTTAAATAAATAAACAAACAAACAAAGAAACAAACAAACAAACAGTGCTACTCTACACAACTGAACATGAAAAGAACAATGTTAGGCGTTCCACTACACAGCTGAGAACAGAACAGAGTTCCACTACACAGCTGAGAACAGAACAGCGTTCCACTACACAGCGGAGAACAGAACAGCATTACACTACACAGCTGAGAACAGAACAGCATTACACTACACAGCTGAGAACAGAACAGCATTACACTACACAGCTGAGAACAGAACAGCGTTCCACTACACAGCTGAGAACAGAACAGAACAGCATTACACTACACAGCTGAGAACAGAACAGCATTCCACTACACAGCTGAGAACAGAACAGCATTCCACTACACAGCTGAGAACAGAACAGAACAGCATTACACTACACAGCTGAGAACAGAACAGCATTCCACTACACAGCTGAGAACAGAACAGAACCGCATTACACTACACAGCTGAGAACAGAACAGCATTACACTACACAGCTGAGAACAGAACAGCATTACACTACACAGCTGAGAACAGAACAGCATTACACTACACAGCTGAGAACAGAACAGCATTACACTACACAGCTGAGAACAGAACAGCATTACACTACACAGCTGAGAACAGAACAGCATTACACTACACAGCTGAGAACAGTACAGCATTACACTACACAGCTAAGAACAGAACAGAACAGCATTACACTACACAGCTAAGAACAGAACAGAACAGCATTACACTACACAGCTGAGAACAGAACAGCATTACACTACACAGCTGAGAACAGAACAGCATTACACTACACAGCTAAGAACAGAACAGAACAGCATTACACTACACAGCTAAGAACAGAACAGAACAGCATTACACTACACAGCTGAGAACAGAACAGCATTACACTACACAGCTAAGAACAGAACAGAACAGCATTACACTACACAGCTGAGAACAGAACAGAACAGCATTACACTACACAGCTGAGAACAGAACAGCGTTCCACTACACAGCTGAGAACAGAACAGCATTCCACTACACAGCTGAGAACAGAACAGAACAGCATTACACTACACAGCTGAGAACAGAACAGCATTCCACTACACAGCTGAGAACAGAACAGAACAGCATTACACTACACAGCTGAGAACAGAACAGCATTACACTACACAGCTGAGAACAGAACAGCTTTACACTACACAGCTGAGAACAGAACAGCATTACACTACACAGCTGAGAACAGAACAGCATTACACTACACAGCTAAGAACAGAACAGAACAGCATTACACTACACAGCTGAGAACAGAACAGCATTACACTACACAGCTAAGAACAGAACAGAACAGCATTACACTACACAGCGGAGAACAGAACAGCTTTACACTACACAGCTGAGAACAGAACAGCATTACACTACACAGCTAAGAACAGAACAGAACAGCATTACACTACACAGCTGAGAACAGAACAGCGTTCCACTACACAGCGGAGAACAGAACAGCATTATATTACACACCTGAGAACAGAACAGCGTTCCACTACACAGCTGAGAACAGAACAGAACAGCATTACACTACACAGCTAAGAACAGTACAGAGTTCCACTACACAGCTGAGAACAGAACAGCATTACACTACACAGCTGAGAACAGAACAGCATTACACTACACAGCTAAGAACAGAACAGCATTCCACTACACAGCGGAGAACAGAACAGCTTTACACTACACAGCTAAGAACGGAACAGAACAGCATTACACTACACAGCTGAGAACAGAACAAAGTTACACTACACAGCTGAGAACAGAACAGCATTACACTACACAGCTGAGAACAGAACAGCATTCCACTACACAGCTAAGAACAGTACAGCGTTCCACTACACAGCTGAGAACAGTACAGCGTTCCACTACACAGCTGAGAACAGAACAGCGTTCCACTACACAGCTAAGAACAAAACAAAGTTCCACTACACAGCTAAGAACAGAACAGGGTTCCACTACACAGCTAAGAACAGAACAAAGTTCCACTACACAGCTAAGAACAGAACAGGGTTCCACTACACAGCTGAGAACAGAACAGCATTACACTACACAGCTAAGAACAGTACAGCGTTCCACTACACAGCTGAGAACAGTACAGCGTTCCACTACACAGCTGAGAACAGAACAGCGTTCCACTACACAGCTGAGAACAAAACAAAGTTCCACTACACAGCTAAGAACAGAACAGGGTTCCACTACACAGCTAAGAACAAAACAAAGTTCCACTACACAGCTAAGAACAGAACAGGGTTCCACTACACAGCTGAGAACAGAACAGCGTTACACTACACAGCTGAGAACAGAACAGCATTACACTACACAGCTGAGAACAGAACAGCATTACACTACACAGCTGAGAACAGAACAGCATTACACTACACAGCTGAGAACAGAACAGCATTACACTACACAGCTGAGAACAGTACAGCATTACACTACACAGCTGAGAACAGAACAGCGTTCCACTACACAGCTGTGAACAGAACAGCATTACACTACACAGCTGAGAACAGAACAGCGTTCCACTACACAGCTGTGAACAGAACAGCATTACACTACACAGCGGAGAACAGAACACTGTTCCACTACACAGCTGTGGGGGAAACTGTTACACTGAGTCCACTAACTGGTTACCTCTCCACCTGTTTTTCTAGCATGCTTGCTATTCCATCTGTCCCTACATTGTACTCACCATTTCTCTCCCTCAGGGACACACACACACACACACACACCGCACGCCCTCATCTCCTGGACAAAACAAATAATGAAGGAGAACAATGTGTGTGTGTGTGTGTGTGTGTATGTCCTCAAGTATAGAAATAACTGATCTGACCTATGATAGCGATAACTCCTTACTTTTGACGTTTACCGAGATGGTCTTGTCCAGTCCATGTGCATGATTGCAGATCACCTGCCCATAAGCCTGCCTCACATTTCTGTTTGGTTTGTCTGTCAGATTGTTTTTTTACTAAAACCCGAAAATTGCGCATGTTAAGTTCTATAGTATAATATTTTCGTTAGTAGGAGTAGGAAAATACACAGAGCAAGAAAGACAAAAAAAGAGAGAAGCAGACAGAGCAAGATGTAGATGAGGAAGGCTTATGTAAGCATGAGACCTCCATGCAAAAGTGAGAGAATGATAGAGACTGAAAGAGATACAGAGAGAGAGAGAGAGAGAGAGACAGAGAGAGAGAGAGAGAGAGGGGCGATAGAGAGGATGAAGCTCAGCAGAGCATTCGATTCTAAATAAGGAGCCTGACTCAGATAGCTTAATATAAACAACCAGGATAACTCTCGGATAAGCATATCCATTTCTTTCCCTTTTTTATATTAAGAGTGCTGGTAAAGCCAAGAGTTCTACTGACAGATCAGCCATTCAGTACGTCTCACTGGTACCGTACATTTATGTGGCCTCCCATATAATCAGTGCTGCAGTGTTTATGGCGACAAAGTGCACATTCGCATTAACAGCAGCGCTGTGGGTGAAGGGGGTAATGGTGGCTTTTCAGCAGTATGACAGGAAGAGAGTTACGCTCTAACCTCCTCCGCTGAGTCTTAAATTGGTAATAAGAAGAAAAGAGATAGAAAACGACCCTCTATGTTGATCTGAAGTTCGAAGTCAGGGTGCCATATGCTACGCTGGAAGTAAAGATTTGAATCCTAGTAATATTTACAGCACTTCCGAGTCTATAGGTGAATGCGCACAAAGCGCATCCAAAGCTATTGATTCTGAGCTAGCTAAAACATTAGATGTGTAGAAATGGATAAGCACAGTGTGTGTAACCCGGTTTCCAGAACCCAGAGCTCCCCAAGTACCCAGAGCTCCCCAAGTACCCAGAGCTCCCCAAGTGCCCAGAACTCCCCAAGTGCCCAGAGCTCCCCAAGTACCCAGAGCTCCCCAAGCGCCCAGAGCTCCCCAAGTACCCAGAGCTCCCCAAGCACCCAGAGCTCCCCAAGCACCCAGAGCTCCCCAAGCACCCAGAGCTCCCCAAGTGCCCAGAGCTCCCCAAGCACCCAGAGCTCCCCAAGTGCCCAGAGCTCCCCAAGTGCCCCTCACTGCAGAACAAAACGTCCATGAGATTGAGTCAGATCTGATCCAGCGCTTTCTATCTGGGTTGAGTCGAGCTCTGTACAGTATTGTACAGGGGGTTAGGGTTTAGGGGTTGGGGATAAGCGTATAGAAGAACATCTCAAAGAGTTCTGGATCAGCTCCACCCTGGATTTTAGGTTCTGCAGCAAGGACCATCTCAAGCTTTCCAAACATGACTTGTTCTTACCATTTGATATAACACCACACACACACACACACACACACACACACACACACATATATATATGTTTGTCTTACTATCCTTGTGAGGACCTTGGACATATAATGCCCTCAATTAATATTGGTAAATATGAGCAAAGAAGGCTGTGAAAAATTGTCTTTGTTTAACCTTTTGCTCTTTTGTTAAAAAATAATAAATCACAAAAATACTCTGCTCCCATGGATATCAAACAATTACAAACACAACATGTTTATCCAAAAATATATATCTCTTCGTTAAATATAGGTGTGCAACATTTATTGGCACCCCTATGGGTTCACATGAGAAAAAATATAAGTATAAGTATATTCCCATTTATATTTTACCTTTTTTACTACACCTGAGTGACTAGGAACAGGAAATTGTTCAGCCATGACTTCCTGTTTCACAGGGGTATAAATATGAGGTAACATATAGGCCAAATTCTCTTAGTCATTCATAACAATGGGTAAGACCAAGGAATAGAATCTCTGCCATCCACCCAAAAGCTACAGATCACATGGTGATGTAGCTTGGCAAATTTACACCCCTACCCCCTCCTCTCCCCCGCACACACCCCCTTTTGAAATTAATCCCTACGCCTGTGGTGTATGCATACAGTATGTAGGTCACTAGCAGTAAACATTAGTGCAGCTTTATTTTTGTGAATTGCAGTCTCAGAAATTTTGCCAGTAATGTGTGTATGTGTGTGTGTGTGTGTGTCTCTCTCTCGGTGTGTGTGTGTGTGTGTGAGGAAAGGTCATGGCTGGAAGCAGTGATACAGAGAGACAGCTGAGTCAGAGGATGGGAAACACACGAGGGTTCGAATGTTCAAAACAGACACTCGAGCTGAGACACAGCTTGTTCTCAGTTCAGAATCAGCACTCCATTATCAAATCTCTCCATGCACTATTAATGCTTAATAATAAATAAAAGATTTTTGATGCTATACACACACACTCAGAAAACGGGGTTCTACACTGTAATTTTCCTCATCACTCATGCGTACACTCTCTGTGAGTTTAGTATGCATCTTTTACCTGGAACCTTTAACGCTTTACACTGAAAGGTGATTACAGTTCAATTACGTACTATAATCTGTGTGTCCCAAAAAAAAAGGGGGGGGGGGGGAGGTATCCAAAAACACACAAATATAAACGGCGGTTTTTATTTTTAAAGAAAATTTTCATCGAAATCTAATATCATTAAGAGAATCAAGTTTAATAAACCAAAATGAAAACTTTTGTTCAAAACTAAAACTGGAAAACGTTTGTTTGTTTGTTTGTATAAGGTACATTCATTTATTTCACAAGGCTGGACGATACGACTATATAATATCGATATTGTCAAACGGTCACAATATGATTTTCGGAGATATCTATCGTGATATCTTTTTATATTATTTTAAAATAAATTTAACTCCAAACTGACTCAAGACAGCTGATTTGATGTTAAAATTGTATTGTATTGTATATTTAGTGTGTAAAGATTATCATTTTTTTAAAAATTGTGTGTAAAGATTATTATATATTTTTCTTCAAACATCAAAAATAAAAGCCATTTATTTTATAGACATATACATCCTCAAACAGCTTTTTTATGCAACACCATTAAAAGGCAATACTGTGTAATTCAGGTCTGTAAATTCAACTCTACACAGCTTGTGAGACACACTATAAAATGAAAACTACGCATTAAAAGGATGTCGTGAAGCGATGGAAGTGAACACGCCACTAAAAAGTAATTATGGCATGTTTTAAAAGGTGTACTTTATTCATATTAGTAAGCTGTACATCCCTATGCCATTTATATATTTTTTTGCATTCGGACCATAATGCAATGCAATTGTAATAATACAATTTAATGCAAAAAAAAAATTCAATGTGACACTAATATGAGCTGTTCATCACACTATTAGTTCTTAACAAAATTATTATTATTATTATTTTTAATTAGGGCCATACTTGTGGTCAACGAAAGGGCAGGACGAAACAATTTCCTAGCACCAGATATCCTCCCTCGCATGTTAATCAGTTAAACCGACAAATCACGGATACCGAGTCCAGCTTCAGGTTACTTGTTTAAAGAACAAAATAAAAACTGGAACTGACAGCTTCCATATTCGCTCCACAGCTTTGCCTAGAGAATATTAAATATTAATAATCAGTGCCAGACAGAAGCACCTTGAACAAACTTAGTAACTTATGTTCGACTAAAGAACCGCTACAGAAAAACAGCAAATAAATCCTGTGCCTCTGTTTGTATGGCTCCTTCCTGAATCAATCACTCACCTCCCCTCCCCTGCCTCATCCATGCCACTGCTGAAACTCATCCCAGATAGACAAACGGATGAACTGACATAACAAAAAGAGAGGACGAGGAGCTGGAGGTGAAAACGACGGCTGCAACTCCACTACTCGTTCAAAAAAAAAAAAGAAAAAAAGATGGACGTGGCCGCACCTCTTCTGGAGGGATTAACTTTGAGGAGGCGACAAAGACACACGTGTCGTTCCTCCCCATCAACACATGCGCCCTCGCCCACACGCCTCAAGAGAACGGATCGACCGTTCGTTTCTTGGTAACACGTACGTGTTAAGAGCCGGTGTGTGTGTGTGCGTGTGGAAAGAACAGAGAGAAGGAGACAGAATGAGGGAGGAGTGTGAAGGTGATAAGGCTAGGGACGGTAATGACACACTTCTCGAAATGCTGCGGCGCAGGGTGTCTGCATTGTTATCTCTTTCTTTCACTCCCTTCATCTCAGAGAGCGAGACAAGACTGGCCAGTACTGGGTCTCAATCCGTTAGCTGCGTTTACTGGCAAAGCACTAAGCGGCACAGTCTTACATTCCCTCTGTTTCCTTTATCACAGCTGCAGTAGCACACTCATAAACGTTACACGCCATGATGGATGAAATAAACAATTCCGACACTGCTGCAATGCAACAAACAGCAAGCAAAAAAAATTTCACCTATTGTCAGAGCAGCCTGATAAGATGTATTGCTAATGCATCCAACCATAAGCCTATTAATATTCATGCAGTTTCAGCAACTGCTTTATCCTGGGTTGTTCGGGGCTGTAGTGGATCAAGAGCCTATCCCAGGAATGCTGGATACGTGACTGATGGGACGCCATCCCATTGCATAGGACCTATCCTGGGAACACTGGGAGTGAGGGAGGAATATACCTTGGATGGGATGCCATCCTATTGTACAGGACCCATCCTGGGAATACTGGAAGTGAGGCTGGAATACACCCTGGATTGGACACCATATCATTGTAGAGGACCTATCCTGGGAACACAGAGTGAGGTGGGAATACACCTTGGATACCATCCTATTCTAGACGATCTATCCTGGGCATACTGGGTATGAGGTGTAAATACACCTTGGATGGGTGTACACCTATAACTGTACACCTATTCACAATTTTACAAAGCCAAGCCACATACTGACATGGGATATGGGAGGAAACTGGACAACCCAGAGGAAACCCACACTGGGAGAATGAGAAAACTCCACACCTGACCTCAGGGCTGAACCATGTACCTTGGAGCTGTGAGGCACAAACACTACCCACTGCACCGCAATGGTAGTGTTATATAACTCGAATCCTTAAAATCCGTCCTGCTCACGCATGCCATATAAATACTTACCAAATAATTGAACTGACTGTTCTTTGTTTTCGTTATGAACCTACCTGAAAATATAGTCACTTTAATCTCAGGGCTTAAATCATTCATATAGACTTAGAATTGAAGCACCTGGTAAAGAACTGTACGCGAACATGTCCATATCAATAATGACGAAGCATGCTTGGAGGAGGATCACCACCATGTCTTGCTAACTGAAACTCGTCCAGACAGACTGCTGTAGGCAGCGGATTGATCACGTTCCGTCCCAGTTTCTCCTGACCCAAATGCGAGCCCACCAGCAGAGATGGTTCATTGTGTTCATATGGACACTTAACCAGACTTCCTGTGTTCTCGATGCCACATCGCCCAAAGTCAGTGAACAGATGGGACTTCAGTACATACACCCACAACATACGGCACACACACACACACGCACGCACGCGCGCGCGCGCACACACACACACACACACACACACACACACACACACACACACACACACACACTGACAGGTCTTTTAGTTTGCTAAAAAATCACTGCGTTATTTCTTTTCTTTCTTTTATTTTTTTTTGCTGTGACAGTTCCAGGGAAGAATGAACTAAAACACAATTACAGCAGTGAAAGCACATGAAAGGCTTGCCATTACTCCAAAGTAAAGGCACGGTCAACAGCTGGTCTAGATTAAACTGTGGGGAATAAATGGTTTGTGGAGATGTGATTTAAAAAAAACAAACCTGTAATAAAACTGAAAAGTGACCAGACCATTATCAAAATAAAACCGAGTACTCTCATCTAAACCCTACACGAGAGTCTGCTACAGTTTCTGGTTAGCTTGCCAAGCTGTAGGTGTTTATACGGGGAACTCTGCTTAAACGCATTCAAATTTTAAGACACAGTTGGAGCACCATTTGTGTCTGTTGGAAACAAGGAGAGCGATAACGTACATTTAAGACATTGTGCAGCAAAAAAAAAAAAAAACAAGGAAAACATGCATCACATCACATCACATCACGTCACGTCACGTGCATCTGGTAGCTACAGTTACAGTCCTGTTTTAGCTCCAATCGATGCTCTCTTGTCTCCAGGAGCCAGGGGGACTATGTTTAGAAAAGTACAGGCAAGATTAGGAACTGGACCTTGGAATGATAAGGTTCTATCTGACAACTCTAGGAGTTTAAGATATTATGCCTAGAGGTTGTGGCCCTGAATAAACGCACAACTTATACTTTAATTGGACATGCTATACCGTATATACCAAACCAATTTAATAGGAAAACCTGTAACCCTGCACATTAATGCAGTTACTCAATCAGCCAATCATGTGGCAGCAGAATAATGCATAAAATAATGCAGATGCAGGTCAAGAGCTTCAGGTAACATTCACATCAAACATCTAAATGAGGAGGAAACGTGATCTCACGGACTTGCCAGTGGTGCCAGACGGGCTGATTGGAGTAATTCAGAATGTTCACAAACACCGCAGTCTCTTCACAGAATGGAGCGAGAAAACAAAACAAACAAACAAACAAACAATCAGTGAGCGGAAGTTGATGTGGGTGTTGATGTTAACACCTTGCTGATGAGAGAGGTCAGAGGAGAATGGCCAGACTGGTTCAAGCTAACAGGAAGGCTACGTTAATGCAAATAACCACTCTGTACAACCGTGGTGAGCAGAAAAGCACCTCATAATGAACATGACATTGCGCTTTGAAGCAGATGTGCTACAGCAGCAGAAGAGCACATTGGGTTCCACTCATGTCAACCAAGAAGAGAAATCTGAGGGCACAGGCTCACCTAAACGGAACAGCTGAAGATTGGAAAAAGAAGAGGTGATGGTTTTCTGTTTGTCCAATTTTAGAAAAATGGAAAAAAGAAGTGTCAGTCAGCTCCAGAACAACTGGCACAAAAAAAAAGTTATGAAATTATGGCAGAAACTAAATTCCTTCTAAAGATTTTTTTTTTTAAACAAATCCACATGTATAAATTATTGGCACCCCAGGAATTTCTTATAAACCAAATGTAACTGAAGCAGCTTTTACTTTTTAACGTTCCCCTGAGTGTTTACTTAGCCTTAAGTGGTCACCCGTGACTTCCTGTTTCACTGGGGTATAAATATGAGGCAGAAAGCCAAGTTCTCTTCATCAAAATGTGGAGTTGAGAATACATCCATGAAAAGAGACAAAAGTTTGTTGACTTATACATCAGGTTAAAGGCTATTAAAGAAAATGAAAGTGTTTATGAAAAAGTGCTTTTTTGTTTCCTCATGCACAGTGAGGAGGATGGTCAGTCAAATCATTTCTACAAGGATCACAGAGATTTAGGCATTTTTGGGTCACCAAGTGTCAATTACACGCCAGCTCAACGGCAACAAACTATTTTAAAGATGTGCGAAAAGAGCGGCTTTTCTGTCGTCTAACTGCAAATGTAAGTGCCCGGAGTTAGAGGCAGAGGTAGAGGCTACTGGAACTTTGACTGAAAAATCGTTCTACGTTTAGACGAGACAAAAATAAAGCTTTTTGGCAAGAAACACAAAAACAGTTTGACATAAAAAGAAGGATGGTTATAGAGAAAAGAACTGAATCCACACTCTTAAATATGGCAGCAGGTCTGCGATATAGTGGTGCTGTTTTTAATCCAAAGACCTTGGGAACCTTGTAAGGATAGATGGTATCAGGGATTTCACAAAGAACCAGAAGATTTTAAATGAAGATCTGGCTACCTCTGCCAGGAGGTTATAAATAAGTTGTGGTTGGCCTTCCCAAACCCCTGGCCAAAACGTTCTTGCAGCCAGAGTTATGTAACGTGCCGTTATAACGAAAATAATAAAACCAAGTAATATAGCAAAACAATGAAAATGGAAAATGGAAACTTCTTTCCTGATGGCGTTCCCATGTCGGCTAAACTTACTGACAGTTACAAAGCTCTGATAGCCGCTCCATAAACATCACAACGTCAGCAATTCTATGCTTTTCTTTGTTAACAACATAGCGTTTTTTAAAAATCTGTTTATTACTAATTGTAAATTATGTGTGTCTGTCATTTAAGCCCTTTATGTTTGAGCCGTTACTATAGGAACGATAACACTCGAGAACGAGTGCATTAATATAAACATTTAATTTATTTTACAGCTGGAACTAATGTCAGAACTGCTGTTTGGGGGGAAAAAAACCCCTAAATGAGCACCTTCTGATTCGAGAATTCAAGTGCGCTGTGGTATAAACCATGCATTTTTAGCACACGCTATTTATGTCATAACAGTGCCTTCTGGCTTGAATTCCTAAACAGATCATCCTTTCATTCGGATGTTTTTCTGGGCAGCAGTGCTGAGCGGCGAGAGCGCTCCGATTGCCAGATGAAGACCGGATCATATCTCTTTCCCTCTCAGGCCTGCATTCAGCTCCATCACCATGGAGGGGAGCTCCCAGCTCACTCTGACACATACACGACCTCTGGGCAACTCGTCCAGACCACCTGACTCTCTCAAAAGACGCTTAACAATCCTACAGTCTTGTTCTAACACACTTCCCATCTTCAAAACTCTTTACAAAGCCCATCTGTTCTCGCAAGGATTCTACCGAGGTTTCCCTCAGAACTGCGCCGATTCCGTATGTTTATGTGCATGTGTATATTGTGTCTTCAGGTTGTTGAAAATAAACGAGTCGTGATTATGAAATGTACTCTGATTGTACTCACCATGAGTCCCGTGAGCAGGTGAGCACTCGGAAGTCCGTCACGCTGACTTTGGTGTCAACAACAACCACCCCCAAAGACCACACACACACACACATACACACATACACACATATATATATATATACACACATCCTCCCCTCCGCCACTTGGCAACCAGCTCCCATAGCAACCGCTGCTATCAAGGGTTTCACGGCTGAGTGTCTCAGTTGAAGGAGACGTTGACAGGCGAGCACAGTCATTGCTTGGTGGCTCTCAGTGCAGACTTTTCAAACTTGCTGTATTCATTCTTCATGCTTTTATGTTCATAAACTCACAAAGAGACCATCATACAACATTCTTTTGTGCGGTTTGAGAAGGGTTTCCTCACGGTGGTCGTATTTTGGAATGGTATACTATCCAGATGTACTTGCCGCATTCCTGAGACGTCTACTTTTAAGGATTATAAACGTGTAAACTTTTTCAAATCCAAGGTCTCAAAATATCAACTCGTTGTCTCAGTAGATGCCAAGCCATGTGCATTCCTCAGAGTACAGCACAGTAAATAAAGTATAATAGTAAAATAATATGCGCTGTGGATTTCAAAGCACAATATACTGTACAATTATGCAAATTACAATAACGCTTCACTTTCAGCTTAACTCCACTCAAGGGTTTAACCCCTTAAATCCTTCTTATTATTCAGTTATTCACAGTACAGCATGCAGTATTACTCAGTAACTACTGAGTAACCAATAGGAAAAGCTGTGTAGTTATGAGAATAAGGAATGCACATCCTGTGGCTCAGGTGGTAGCATGGGTTGTCCACTAATCATAGGGTTGTCAGTTCGATTCCTGGCCCACGTGACTCCACATACCGAAGTGTCCTTGGGCAAGACACTGAACCCCAAGTTGCTCCCGATGGCGAGTTAGCGCCTTGCATGACAGCTCTGCTACCACTGGTGTGTGAGTGTGTGTGTGAATGGGTGAATGAGACACAGTGTAAAGCGCTTTGGATAAAAGCGCTATATAAATGCGCCATTTAACATTTTTACCATTTACATCCGAACCCAATGATGGATCCTCAAGGTTATTCACTGTGATGGAGACCGAACCACGGTGTACAGACTATGACTGTTTTTGCACTAGTATCCCCGGTCCGAGTCAGTTCTGCTTTCCAAGGCCTGTGACTACACTCCAGCACAACATTACTATGTGTGAGTAAAGGGAGAGAAAAAGAGTGCAAGCCCACAGATGGCCCACGGAACTACTGGGACATGCCACATGGCTCCTTCTTGATAGCTTGTGGCGTCCGGTGCAAGCAGCAGGGGCGGACAGCTTTGTCATGCTAATGGAAGGGGACAGCTGCTTTGGGCCATGTGGTGACACGGTAAACGTCGCTACGCAAGACAGAGATGCACCAAACACTGGTGAACCAATTACTATGACTGAGCTCTGGCAGTATTTATACCAAATATACACAAAGACTTCCAGGTAAGGAGCAGTTAAACCAACTTTCCCCAATGCAGCAGATCCAACTACCTGTCCTGACTATGTCTGCAATTTGGTTGGTGTAAAACATCTAAACCAATTGATTATGTGCTTTGGGATTAGCTGCCGAGTTGTATTAAGAAAAGCAGAAAATTTTTGGAGTGGGGCTACATCTGTAATGCATCAAAAACTTACTACTTAGCCTTTATACTTAGGTTACAGCGTTATAAAAGTTTTCAGTAAATCGGTAAATATAAACCTGCTTTGCCTGATAAGCTCATCTGGGCACCGTTTGCCATCCACTGCGAGATGCAGGAAAGGTTCAAGAAAAATCAATAGAGCTTTTAAGATACATCCAAAGTGCCAGCAAGTCACTAAGAAGTATCTACCGGAACTGCGTAGTCTGACAGCAACTCTATCTCAGCAAGCCATTAGAAGCTCACATGGGCAAAAATCTTTTACTGTTCGCATCAGCTCAAAATAACCACCAAAATCCAACCTAATAATCAGTCCACAGCAAACACCAGGAATGCTTTAACAGACCCGAAGAAGACGGGATGAAGTGTGGTTATTTGCGGCTGATTGACTGGGATGCGATGGCAGATTATATCTGTACAGTGTAATGGATCTTCTTCATGGAGTAGATGTAACATATTGATCCGTACTATAAGCAAGCACTAGAGAAAGCAGTAGAGCTGTGATGAATGTCAGCCGTTTGGAGGCCAGCTGTCTGTAACGTTTAAACAGGCAAAAAGACGAGCATGTGTGCTGGCCTTCTGGGCAGACGTTCAGCATGAGTGTTTCAGCAGAACGGCTATAAAACAAGGACTATCCACTTTGACAAAAAGCACAAACGGAACCATCGACTAGGGCAAGAAGGCTTCCTGAGGTCACCAAACTTTCCTTGCAAACAAAAGCATGAAAAGGAATAGTATAGTAAAAGACAAGTGGAATATAGTAAGCAGGGGTAGTAGCGGGACCCCTCTGGGAACAATTAAGAACATTTCGAAGGCCAAGCAAAACAATGGCACTGATCCAGAAAGTGTGTCGAGACAAAAGCAGAGATTGAAGGAGGGGAATGTTGTTGGGTGGGTGTGAAGGGATTAAAGCATCAATCACAGATGGCGACCGCATCTCATCTTTTCACCAAACCCCCACCAAACTCCCACCCAACCCCCAGCAAATAATTGACAAAGGTATGCTCCACTCACTTTTGTCAGCACGCGTGTCTGTCAAGCAGGAGAGCGTGTTGGCCATAATGGAAAGGAGCACAAAGGCATGTCTAGCTGCTCCACCCCACCCCACCCCACCACCCTACCACCCCCTTGTCCCAGTCACTGTGAAGTGCAAGGCACGTGCTGCTCAGAAGGCACGTCTGACTGGTGGAATAATAGAAAAGAAAGGAACCATGTGGTATCAGACTGATATAAGGCTATGATCCTTCCAGGATTGCCTCAGCCATGATATTGTGTCTCATGATCCTGTGGTCTTAAAGAAAAACGAGATGTGATCAGTGATTTTGGTGCTAATTAATTAGTGGATTCTGTATTTTTGTTATCCTGTGAGAAGAAAACAAAATGTCTGCCGTGCCATGCCGACATCACATGACATCACATCACGTAACGTCACGATATTGCTAGTGTCATTACTCTGGAGTTTAATGGTCAGAAACAAGTTTCTTTTCTCACTCCAGCAAAGTTCAATGGAACAATGAGAAACCCAACAAAGATCCAATTAGTAAGGACAGCAAATGTTGGCCTCAGAGCTCCAGAATGCAATGGAGATCTCTCTCTTTACTTAGAGATAAAGCGAGGGCTAAATCCACCATCATGGAACCACTAACAGCAGGTCGTTGAACAGCATTGTGGGTAATGTAGGAAAATGTTAACCAAACTTATAATAGACCAAGATGTCAAAATTATGATTCATGATTTCATTACATAATAAATCTTGGATGCGACTGAAGATCATGTGTTTATATAATTATAAAGATTCATATGCAAATTGTTCAGGGTGGAGTTTTCTATTAAGACCCAAACTTGATACACATATTTACTGGGTAGGCTTACACTCTTGTATAAAAGGGCGTGACACATTCATATTGTTAGTGTCCTGATTGTATATTGGTTGAGGTCAATTCAGTATAAAGGAGGTCACTTTCGGGGAAAAAGAGAAGTGAAAAAACCCTAAACAGCTTGGACGCATTTATAGGGATACAATGGAGTCGGAGAGAGGGGGAGAGTGAGGGGAAATGGGACAGGGGGGACTCTCTGGCCAGCCATCATTTCAGGAGGCTCACTGGGGTCCTTTGTTATGGCAGCTGGTTTAGGGAAGGTCAGACCAGCTGTGCTTGCACTGACCCTCTTTCCCTTTGCTCGTCCTGCTAAACACAGCCAGCTGTAGATAAAAGAGGTGACACTGAGGAGGCCAGGATCACGTTACACTGTGTCCAGGCTTAGGACCTCTAAACAGTGGCAGTAAGTGAGCTTCAATTGGTCTTCTCCACAATGTCAACAGAAATGACAACATCTGCGAACTTACCTCAATGTATCTAGAAGTATTCAATCCTTTACAAGGCTGCCCATAAATGTTCTAAACGGGCCTGGATTGTCGCTTCCCTGCAAGGAGAACTGTGTGTTTTCGAGTGTACCTCATGTACCTCTGA
Source organism: Ictalurus furcatus (assembly GCF_023375685.1). Taxonomy (NCBI): domain Eukaryota; kingdom Metazoa; phylum Chordata; class Actinopteri; order Siluriformes; family Ictaluridae; genus Ictalurus; species Ictalurus furcatus. The sequence continues at coordinate 5,111,158 of NC_071271.1, read as the reverse complement.
GCCCATCGTCTCACAGCATGATTGCCCCTATACTACAAGCTATCAATAGTTTAAATGGACCAACTGCTGAGGAAACCGACTCAATCATTCAAATGACTGCTATGCAGTTACACTAATCCTCCAACGTATTAGCTCTCAAAGGAGTTCGATGTTAAGTTACAAAAATAATTGGGCTTTTGGTTACAGAGTGAGTGAATGGTATGTCTGCAAGAGGCCATTATATAATAAAAAAAAGCACTGGGCTTGTTAATATAACTACAGTAATACTACGTACAGTTTGATGTGGCAGGTGAAATAGTGGGTAGTAGGGGTATAACGATTCGATATGATTGACGATACCGGCTTTGCAATTCGATACAATTCAAATCATTTCTCAGAATATTTTGAACAAAATTTGAATGAAGAACGATTATGACTAAAAAGACTATACATTTTTTTTATTTCTGAATCTTAATCTAAATGTAATAATAATAATTTACATCTAAATTCATCAAAAAACTGCTATGAACAGCAGTTAATTATTATAAATAAATGTACTACTGGTTCACTACATCTTAAAAATATATAAATACATTTATAAATTCTGCCAAATTCGGGAAAAAACGATCAAATGAAACAGAATGAGCTCCGTAGCCGTGCCCGAGGCGTCATTTTAACCAGACATAGAGCTCCAAAGTCAGCTAAAATGTCAGACTTCCACTGCGTTTCTCTGGCGCCGCAGATCGTAGCAGTGCAGGGCCAGTGTCGTTTGAAAGCTCTGTTTAATGGTTCTAAAATGGTTATGTAACTGTACAACATGTAATGCACTTCTGTTGTTGTGATCCAGAGCTATTGTAGCTACATATACATATACACGCACATTATATATATATATGTATATGTATATATACGTATAAATATGTATATATATTTATATATATGTATATATATATATATATATATATATATATATATATATATATATATATATATATATATATATATGTATGTGAAATCTCCAGTGCTCAAACACTGCAATTGTATTAGGTGCATAATTAACAGAATGCTGATTTCCATGGTGTGACTTGAACGTTTCAAAGACACACAACGTCAAGTGTTGCCACCCTCACAGCTCCAAGGTCCCTGGTCCCAGGATAACTGTCTTGCAAATAATTTGACAAATTTGACCCTGGAAAAAACAGTGACTGGAGATGAACGAATGAATAATTGTTGCTACATCACATTTCTAACCCCATCCATTAGTGTATATTATTGATTTTACAGGACATTTTAATTTCACCATTAGGGAGACCCAGGCATATCCATTTGGCACTTCTACTTGGGTTAAATAAACAATCATATAATCAAATAATCATAGGTCCTAGGATGAGCACAGGACAGTCTTTATGAATACAGCAGCAGCTCTGAGGTATGAAGGTGAGAAGCAATACGGTACGAAGGTGAGAAGCAAAGGTAAGACTTGCGCGTAAATTGTTTTTGGAAAGTGCATATCTTTAGGGTATTCATGTGGGACCATACACAACAGCAGAAGGTGAGTCAGAAGTGCACAGAGCTCCAAACAGAAAGATAAATACACAAGATGAGCCATGAGCATTGCCACCAATCCCATCTCTACAAAGTTTTTTTTTTTTTTTTTTTTAAAGCTAACCCTGCTTAAAATTCCCTTTAATCAGAAAATAAAGCATGGCTCACACTCTTCTGCCAAATTCAAAGCGTCTGTGTACAAACTCAACTGTGCAGAAAGAATGTAGCCTCCAGATGCAATGCTTCACCGACGGCAGCCATAGCAGTTATTTTTTTGTCTTCCTTTTCTTCTCAGACTCATTCGTTTTTGACTGTCTGGGCCACAAATATGCAGGCTAATCTGAAGCGGTGTGTAATATAAACTGGCTGCATTGTGGTATGTCAGTAACCTAAGCATTCGGTTTGTCGGGAATGTAAAAGAAGACCAGGTACGGTCTGTTAACTCCACAGTCTTTATTCAGTTTCCATACAGGCACTTTAACGTGTCCTGAGTCTCATTTAATGATAAACTTTCTAGGACCTTCCCAATATCCAGTGTTCTCACGTTCTAGTTTCATTTTCGTGGAGGGTAATTCCTCCATTTTCTGGGTTTTTGCAAGTCGTCGAGAAACCGAAAGAGGGAGCAGAAGGTGGAAGAAGATGGAAACAATCATCTCAGAGATGAGCTGCTCACAAGAAAGTATTGATTGTGGGGTAAACCGAGAGAGCGAGAGAAAGAGAAAGGACACCGATGAGGAAAGGGGAAAAATGCTTTTATCCTAACTCTCTCTTCATATTATGCCTGTATGCCTGCAACCGACTCCAGACCACTCTCGTCTCTTCTACGCCTTCACAGCAGATTTCCGTTCTCATGCAAACCTTTATTTATTTATTTATTTATTTTTGCAAAGTGTTAAAAATCTCCACGACCACAAAATTCCATGAGAACAGGGCCAAGTAGGGTTGGGGCATTGTCCAGATGCAAGTTGTTTTACAACATCATGTAAACTGTCCAATCATAGACATGGCATTTGAAAAACCTTAACGATTCCTAGAACCGATTCCTAGAACCGTGTCCTGAACCGCTGCCTGTCTGGTGCTATTAGGAGAAAATACACTTTCCAGTAACCTATAAATGTCATTAAAATTCCTCATTTTACCATCATGATGCACACTCACATGTTCTTATAAAGACATAGTAACTTAAGCAACATAAGCATATCTCATCTTGAGTATATTTCATAATTATATGTAATAAGGAGGAAAAAAAATCATTTGAATAAGACTAATACAATATATCTACACACGAAAAGCCAAAAATAGAAAAATCCCACCTCGCTAGTTAGAGTCATGCTAGCTTTGTCTTATGCTAGCCATGTAAAGTCATGCTAACCTGGTGTTTCACGCATGCACTGATTTTATACAGCATAACCATGAAGATCAAAAATACGTTGCAAACAAACGGCTCAACGGAAAACTTGACCTTTCGCTCTTGGACAATACATTTATTTCTGTCCACGGATGAGGTAGGTGTGTGTTGATTTATAAAAGGTATAAATAAATAAAAAAGTAGTCCATTCTACCATGCTTTGCCTACTTAATCACGTAATTCATGCCAAATTCAACACGAACTGAATCCGATACATGGTGGTGCGGAACTACTCCGAGCCCTTAGCTTTGAGTAAAAGTGTTCAAGTGTTCAATAGAGTCTCACACGGCTATAATTCTGAATAACCTTCCTCAGATCAGCATTACAATGCAGAGCTTAAATTACTCCAGTGAGGCAAATGATACGTCAGGACAGAGTTTTGCAGATATATTATTATATTCGTATGTATGTATTTGAATAGAAGTACATGGAAGAACTGCGGCGTACGAGTTCATAATACCGAGTGTAGTTTTTGCGTTGCAAGCTCTAGTGAAGGTTCACGAGTAGCTGCATGATGCATGCTGGGACAGAGCGTTGATGAACGTAAACAAATGGATCTAAACGGATCTAAAATGATTCATCCTAGCTGAGAAATGTAATGCTGTGCTACAAAATACTATGCAACATTACAAATAACATATCAAACACCAACGTTATGCCGGAACGCCTCTTTTAAAAGACGTACAGTTTGTATAGTAGCACTACATGAAGTGTGTGCTGTGCAGTAAAAACTAGTTCTCAGTGTACTAGTAGGATGTCACTCCAAGCCAGAATCAAAGCTTCATCACCCTGGACGTACTGGCTCATCACACGCACACACACACACACACACACACACACACACACACACACACACACACAATGAATCTGTTTGTTTGCAAGTGATCACACATAAGAAAAGGGCGGCACCCGATGCAGGACCAAACGAATGTCACGTCAGGCCATAGAGATTTCAGTGCTCTACATCTGTCCATCCTGGTATCTACCGTTCACCAAATTTCCTCTACAACTTTCCTCACATTCTTATCACATCTGGCTAGCAGCTGGAAGTCCAGCAGACATTTTGAACGGGAGAGGAACACACGACAACGTGTGAACCCTCAGAAAGCCGCCTCGATCTGGATCTACAAAAACATCACCATTCGGATACGACTGTGACGGGAAATGATCTTGAGAGAACAACGTCCATGATTCACTTCCAACACCTCAAGCTTAGACTACGCACATCAATCTGCAGATCATCGCCCCCACCATCCCGATAAGATTCGGTATTCAGATGCTGCAGTGTGCTAAATGGGGAAGACGGCATGTGCGGCTGTATCGCGGCCATGCGTCAGATGAAAGTGGGCGGTTCGGTGACACGACAGATGGATGGAACACAAAGCTACAGCTCCAAGTGCTGCTGCAAGTGAGATCAGAGGCTCTCTAGGCCCTCAGGGGAATCTCATGGTTTTAAATGGCATCTTCTGAACTGAACCTGTGCTGCACACACCCAACCACTCAACGACGGCGACGGACACAAACACATGTCCTAACAAATATTATTATTGTATTATTTTAGAGCTCATGCATCGAAGAGGGCTTTGCTTGATTTTGCGTTAACTTGCGATCGCAAGATCCTGACGGGACTGTTCAGTATGTGCTTTATCCTCGTCAGGGTCGTGGTGGATCTAGAACCTATCCCAGGAATATTGGGTGGAAGATACTGGATGGGACACCAGTCCATCACCACACTCATTCAGACATTTAGACTAGCCAGGGGTTGCCAGGTTCAAAACCCCCATCTTCTTAACACACCCATCAGAAGCTAGAACTAACCCCAAACAGATGTACCACGTTCATGCGTACATTCTTCTGTCACTTTTCCTTTGTTCTGTCTGTTGTTAGGTTGCCAGGTATTAACGCACACACAGGGATACAATTATAAGACAATTATTTTTCATTTTGTACTATTTACATTTTTTTATAATCAATGGTACATTTTGAAAAACACAACCTTTAATTTCACCGTGACTGCATTTTCAACCTAGCCAAATGTGGTGGGAAAACAGCAACGCTGGGGAAACTCTGAGGACGTGGAGGAAATCTACACAGATACTGGAAGAACACGTAAAGTGTATAAGCTTGTGTATGGCAGTATTAATACGATATTAATATGAGAACAGCCCTGAAAACACAATGTGTTGGAAATAAAAATGTTCAAAGTCGTCATTTTAGGCTGTGAAGCCTAGTGTTGTCCGTGTTAGCATTTTATCTCTTGAGGTGAATGTTGTCCATGTTAGCATATTATCTCTTGAGGTGAATGTTGTCCGTTTTAGCATTTTATCTATTGAGATACGTGCTGTCCGCGTTAGCATTTTATCTCTTGAGGTACGTGTTGTCCGCGTTAGCATTTTATCTCTTGAGGTACGTGTTGTCCGCGTTAGCATTTTATCTCTTGAGGTACGTGTTGTCCTTGTTAGCATTTTATCTCTTGAGGTACGTGTTGTCCTTGTTAGCATTTTATCTCTTCAGGTACGTGTTGTCCGCGTTAGCATTTTATCTCTTCAGGTACGTGTTGTCCGCATTAGCATTTTATCTCTTCAGGTACGTGTTGTCCGCGTTAGCATTTTATCTCTTGAGGTACGTGTTGTCCGCATTAGCATTTTATCTCTTCAGGTACGTGTTGTCCACATTAGCATTTTATCTCTTCAGGTACGTGTTGTCCGCGTTAGCATTTTATCTCTTCAGGTACGTGTTGTCCGCGTTAGCATTTTATCTCTTGAGGTATGTGTTGTCCTTGTTAGCATTTTATCTCTTGAGGTACGTGTTGTCCTTGTTAGCATTTTATCTCTTGAGGTACGTGTTGTCCGCGTTAGCATTTTATCTCTTCAGGTACGTGTTGTCCGCATTAGCATTTTATCTCTTCAGGTACGTGTTGTCCATGTTAGCATTTTATCTCTTGAGGTACGTGTTGTCCGTGTTAGCATTTTATCTAGTGAGGTGAATGTTATCCATGTTAGCATATTATCTCTTGAGGTGAATGTTGTCCATTTTAGCATTTTATCTATTGAGGTACGTGCTGTCCGCGTTAGCATTTTATCTCTTGAGGTACGTGTTGTCTGCGTTAGCATATTATCTCTTGAGGTACGTGTTGTCCGCGTTAGCATTTTATCTCTTGAGGTACGTGTTGTCCGTGTTAGTATTTTATCTCTTGAGGTGAATGTTGTCCATGTTAGCATTTTATCTCTTGAGGTACGTGTTGTCCGCGTTAGCATTTTATCTCTTGAGGTACGTGTTGTCCGTGTTAGCATTTTATCGCTTGAGGTACATGTTGTCCACGTTAGCCTTTTATCGCTTGAGGTACATGTTGCCTGTGTTAGCATTTTATCTCTTGAGGTAAGTGTTATCCGTGTTAGCATTTTATCTCTTGAGGTAAGTGTTATCCGTGTTAACATACTATCTATTGAGGTGAATGTTATCCATGTTAGAATATTATCTCTTGAGGTAAGTGGTGTCCGCGTTAGCATTTTATCTCTTGAGGTAAATGGTGTCCGTGTTAACATACTAGCATGTCTTTATGAATCATTCAAACTGATGGTCTGTTAGTTGCCATAAAATGGTTCTGTTTATTCCTTTTCCAGAGCTTCATTCTAAATTTCTTATTTCTCTCTTAACCATGTAGCAATGACTTTATATGACTGTAATATCAGCTGGAACAAAAATAGACATGGATAATAGGCACAAAAATAGACACTTATTAGAGGTAATGATTCAACGGCTCATTAAACGAAAGCGCAGATTAAAAACTCTGGGATGTTCAGCAGTACTGGAGTACTTTGTCGTATGAGGGTGAATTCCCACCTCATGTCCAGCGTTCCAGGATAAAGTGGTTACAGAAGATGAATGAATGAATGAATGAATGAATAATATTATGAAGAATATATTCTGAATAACTGGAATAGAAGAAGAATACATGCGAATGCTTCTTACATTTCTTTCTACAGAACAAAGTTTAAAGGAAAAGTCCACCCTGATCGTCTTACTTAATTAATATTAATCTTTATGATTAACATGCGATCTTCTTGGGCGTCCCAGATTTATTTTTTAAGCAGGCTTTTGAGTTTCTGTCTCTATTTGAAATCACTAAACACTTTGATAACTGAAACATTACTTCACAAGCTTCACAAGGTTAATTTTATGTCTGACTTCAGACGGCTGAGTTCATGTGAGCGCTTGAAGGTGGGAAGTAGGAGGTTCCAAGATGGAAAATCTGGAGTTCCCAGTCAACATGAACGCAGTATTTATTCCTCACTTCATCTCTACCTAAAGAGAGCGATGCAGCAGGGCTTTGGTAGCCTTTGGTCTGTCCAGCTCTCTCACGTCCTCATCTGCTCAAACAGATCAGCTTCCAAAGCTTCAACGTTCATGCTAATCAACACCGTTACGCTCGGTATCTCATTCTGGAATGTCGAGTCCAGTCCAATGCTGGATTTCGTACTTCTCTAGCACTTTTGTTTTTAGGTTCTGACAGCAAAACCTGACCGTTATCCCTTTATGTTACAGACTGGTGACATTTATTTTTCTCACCTATTAAACAGCATTATAAATGCATTAGCAATCATAACACCCCTCTGTGACGTCAAGAGTGATACAAAAGCACTAACCTCTGAGGTGAATAATGACAATACCACCAACCAGCACCAACCATCAAATCAGCACAATCGCTAATACATATTATGTTGAATATAAACATATTTCATGTGTTTCAGGGTGGAATTTTCCATTACCGTGGTTTAGGATGCAATATGGTGCAGCCAACTGCTCATTCTTGAAGGTCACACCCTGATTCCTACAAAGGGAGCGACGTCTTCCTCCAGTGCCTGCAACTGCCTGCTTGCCCTTTGACCTCGTGCTTTTGTGGCTCCAGCTGCTACGTCCCCTCGCTTTTCTTCGACAGACTAACAAAGAGAAGGGACTTAGAAACACTGCGATAGGGGACTGACTACACAGAGTTAAAAAGATTAAAGCTTCTTAAAGTTAAAGTTTCAGGTGCCGACGTTTGTCGTAAACTTTACACGTCAGCTTTACTTTCAGACTTTCAGCACTGATTATCAGACTGTCGGGTCTACACACGGCCTTTAACATACACCTGGCTGAACAACACATCGATACGTCAGTATTCTCTACTGCTCCACGTTTATACCGGATCCACATCTCGTCTTTCATACTGTGGAACTTTCCTTCCCATTGGATTGTTCATTTGTCTCTGTGACTTCTGCCAAATTGTATTTGAATTGTTGATGGGGACATGTGCATGTACTGATTTTAAATTTAGTTATTATATTAATATTTTATAATGTATTATTGTCAGATTTTCCCTTTTTAAAAAAAAAAAAAAAAATTATTTAAAAATCTGCTTTTTTTGTTTATTTTTTCTCATCCTTTACTAACCTTTTTTCACTCTCTCTCGCTCTGTTTTTCTTAACAGTGGATTTAATAGTCCCCCCAAAAAATGCAACTTTATATATTCTTAATATAATTAGTCTGAGTGGAGTTGTCCCGCATCTCCTGCCTGTGTCCGTGTGGTTTTCCTTGGGGTTCTCTGGTTTCCTCCCAAAAAGATTCCCAAAAGTGGACTGGTGACTCTAAACTGCCTCTAGGTAGGGGTGTGTGTGTGTGTGAGTGAATGGTGCCCTATGATGGACCGGCATCCCATCCAGGGTGTACACCTCATTCCCAATGTTCCCACTCAGGATCCACCACAACCCTGAAGATGAATGAATGAATATATTACTAAAAAAAGTCTTTAATAAAGCGTGATGTAACTGTTGCTCATGTCTCCACAATCAGTTTTGAAAAGTTAATAGATTTGCCCAGGAGGGTAGAGCAACGCAGTGAGAGCGCACTACAAACAAATGATAATGATGATGGCTCACTATGCATCTCCACATTATATATTTTTCACTGCATTCCCAGCAAGCATCACTAAGCATCACTAAGCATCCCAGCACTGAAGTGCACTTGCTGCAGTGATGCTGATGATGCTCCCTGAAGGAAATCTAATCATGCACGCGCTCCTGAATGTTATGCAGAGTTCAGTCCAAAATCAGATCTCACACTTGCACTTCAGTCTAATCTCATACAGCACAAATCACATGCATGATGATGTATGAGTGTGTACTGCAGTCCAGTAGTGTGTGTGTGTGTGTATTGCACTTACCCGAACTGAAGGGTACTCCCCACACACACACACACACACACAGCCTTTTGTGTAATCCAAAGGAGAGATGATTTCAGAACATCTAGATCAGATGTGCGTGAACATAAACCGAGTTAATGAGACTTCCTGACTTAAACATATCTAGATAAAATGTAAAAAAGAAATAAATTAATAAATAAATAATTAGTAAACCGGCCGATCTTTTTTTTTTTTCTTTCCTCCGATTTCTAATCTGCGGCTTTTGTTATTCTGCCGAAGCGGCCACTGGCGCAGAATCTAGGCTCCCTTTGAGGCCCCGCCCACCACCAAACCCCGCCCTCCTCACAACACCATTGGTTTAGAAACGCTCCCATGCAAATTAACCTCTCCCCTTTGATCCAGTGTGGTAGTTCAGTGCAAACTCAGCACACTGACATCTAGTGGACAGCCTAATGATTGCATTGCTAAAAACTACGCCTCACCTGAATATTAAAGACTTAGAACCACAGTCCATTTTATTAGGAACACCTGCTTATTCATGCCGTTATCCGATCAACCAATCATGTAGCAGCACAATACATGAAATCATGCAGTTACAGGTCAAGAGCTTCAGTTAAGAATCTCGGAAACTCTTCAACTGTCCAGTTTGGGTGAGTCTGTGCCCATGATAGCCTCAGATTCCTGTTCTTGGTCTTCTGCTGTTGTAGCCCATCTGCCTTAAGGTTTGAAGGTGCATGCAGAGATGCTACTCTGCTCACCACGGTGGTAAAGTGTGACTACAGACTTCCTGTCAGTCAGCTCAAAACAGTCTGGTCATTCTCCTGTGATTGCTCTCATCAACAATCAACAGTGTTTCAGCCTCCAGACCCTCCACACATACAGAATCTTTTTTGTTTTTCGCACCATTCAGTGTAAACTGTTGTGTGTGTGTGTGTGTGATGATCCCAGGCGTTCAGCAGTTTCCAAAATACTCCAACCAGCCTGTCTGGTAGCAACACCCACGCCCCAGTTAGAGTCACAGAGATCGCATTTTTTCCTTAATTCTTAAGTTTTATGTGTACATTAAATTGAAGCTCTTGACCTGAATCTGTGTGATTTTATGCACTGTGCTGCTGCCACATGATTGGCTGATTGGATACCTGCACGAACGTGCAGGTGTTCCTAATAAAGTGGACAGCACGTATATAATTGAAATCAACAACGAACCTTGAAGACCTTTCTGACACAATTAGCCCTGCTCAACTCTGCAGAATAAAATTGTCAAACAGTAATGATTTATATTTTCACTATCTACTGTCTCCCAGAAGACTCCGCTTCACGTCACTTCTGGCTTGTTCATTAGGGATAAATCTTATCTATATCTGGATACCTGTAAAGCTGCTTTGTGACCATGTCGGTTGTTAAAAGCGTCATACATAAATAAAACTGAACTTGATATCAAGTCCTCTAATGTGCTCGGGTTCTCTGTTGTAAACATGACTGAACAGATTTTGGGTCTCCTAACGTACTGTTTTAATGGCTAATATTTGAAATGAAAAGTGAGATTTATTTGGTATTTAGCATCTTAACTCCATGGCTTTAACAGTCCGTGGTGGTCCGGGTCATACACTGATACTCCGCTGACAGAAAAACGAGAGTGAGATCAGGTTTCCACATACAATAAAGTCAGTGTGCGTTTGTGGAGGAAATGAATAATGTAGAGGATTGTGATACCACCGCGTGGACGTGACTAACGTGTACCAGGTGTAAACAGTAATCCGGAAGTCAGACCTTTTTTTATTACGATCAAACTCTTGACATTTTCCCAACCAGTATTAGACTGTAGAAATGCTCAGCTAAATATTCTGGTAAAAGCTTGACAATCTCTAAATATGAACACAATTACATAGGTATACATGAGCATAATTAAGCACATAACTTGATTTTACATATATTGCCGTCGAAGAGCTTCAGAGCTCCAGAGTCCCCGATTCTCTGGGTTTCCTCTGAGATTCTCCAGTTTTCTCCCAACTCCCAAAAACTAAACGATAGGCGGAATGGATGGATGTGTGTCACAGTCAGGGTGTATTCCCACCATCCGCACCCAGTGTTTCCAGGATAGGCTTCGGCGTGACCCTGAGCAGGATAAAGCTCTTACTGAAGCCGAAAGGAGGAAGAAGTACCATAAGACTCTGAGATGCCTTCTCAACAATATTCCTCGACATGAGCTCGGATGTTCAGCTGAAAGAAACTCGCTTTTCTTCCCGCAAGCGTGAGCTCAGCTACCTCGAACTCACTTCTTAACTAGATTTGTGTATCCTGAAAGAAATACACACAATCAGAGAGTGAGAGGAATGGGGGGGGGAGAGAAAAGAAAAACTGGGAGAGAAAGGGAAAAGGATAAGAGACAACGAGAGACAGGTGAAGAAGAGAAGTAATCTTAGAAAAGCAGAAAAAGGAAGTAAAACCAAGTAAATAAGTTAAAATGAGAGCGAGAGTGGGAGAGAGAGAGAGAGAGAGAGAAGAAAAAGAATATGATTAATGATGGGGAAAAACAGAAAATCGAAGGAAGAAAGGAAATAAAATGATAAAATCAGAAAGAAAATGAGAGATTGAAAATAGGAAGAGAAAAAGAAATCATGGAAGAAAAAAAAGGGAAAGTGTGAGAAAGACAAGGAAAAATGACAACTTTTGAGAATGAGGGGGAAAAAATGAAGGAAACAAAGTGGCAAAATAGAGAGGGTGAGAGAGAGAGAGAGAGAGAGAGAAAGAAAGAAAACAAATTTAAGAAGGAAAAAAGAAAAACAGAAGGAATGACTAGGAAAAGTGGGGTAAAAGAACAGGGAACCCCCCCCCCAGAAAAAGTACCAAAAAAGAAGGAAATAACGTGACAAAAACGAGAAAGAGTATAAAAATCAGACAGAAGGAAGGAAGAAGGAAAGGAAGAAATAGAAAATAAGAGAGACAGAAAGAAGGAAAAAGAATATCAGAAATGATGAGGGGAAATAACGAAAAATGGGAAAATGTTTAAACATTTTTTGTCTTTAAACAAAAATCTCTAACACAAGTCTTAATGTTACATGATCTGCAAAGAGTAATAAAAAAGATGGGTAGATAACAATAATAATACGTTACTCGACGTGTAAACTCACTATAATCATTCAATTCACCACCTTTTCCTCCCCAAAGTGGCTGTAACGGTGAGCTGAGCTCTGCGTATGAAATATAAAACACTACTACAGCTACAGTGATCCAGTGAGGTATAAAACTAATCACAGTGACTAAACACTGACCAACAAACTGCTCAAAATTCTTCTTGGGCATAAAACATAATACACAAAAAAAAAAAAAAAAACGTTTTCTCTTTATTTATGATTAAACTTCTCCGTCATGGCACTCAGCTTAAAAAAAAAAAAAAAAGAAAAAAAGAAGTTCTCAAACTCCAGTTCATCTAAACCCATCTCCCATCTACCTCGACATCCAGGACTCCAGACATGTAGCGTTTCTCCGAGTCTATTCTCCACCTGCCCGCTCCTGACGTTGCTGTTTATAAGCGTTATAGATGCTGAGGAACATTTCTTGGCAGGGAATTCGCGCCTGGAGCTTGGAGCAAATAAGGAAGGAGCCGGCCATCTTGCGGTGCAGCGAGTACGTCTCCTCAGGAGGAGGAGCGAGGCGGTGACGGAGCATCACAGGGATCAGGTTGTGGATACGGCGCGTCGTGCTCTGAGTGCTGAAGTCGAAGGCGTCTGAAGAGGCGAACGCTTCTCCCAGGATCATCACCGCCTCCACGTGAGCGTCCTCAAACGCCTGGGAGAGAGACACGAACGAGACGGAAGGAGAAAGTAGGACTCGGGGGCAGTGAAAAGCAGCAGCATATCCTACAGCACACGCTTTAATCCCAGTCAGGTTTACACCATCGTTATTCCTCCAGTCAGCACAGACTTCCTCACAAGATCTGATCACCTCACTGGATTAATAGAACATGATCACACTCACGCTGCACTACTTATACTACTGATTACAATTTATTTAGTTTAGTATAAGCACTGAAATCACGTGTTGATGAGAAACTTAATATTTTTATGTAAACTATATGTAATATGTGTTTTCTTAAATCTGATCGAACACACGGTCCCTCATCTCATTGCAGCTCATACGTGCTTTTCTACACTGGGACTCAGGCAGTCCGCTTATCTCTGTCTGTCTGTGTGCCCGTCTCTCCCTGTCTGTGCGTGCCTGTCTCCGATTCTGTCTGTCTGTCTCTGTCTGCCTGCCTCTTATTCTGTCCGTCTGTCCATGTGCGTCTGTCTCTGTCTGCCTCTTATTCTGTCTGTCTGTCCGTGTGTGTCTGTATCTGTCTGCCTGTCTCTTATTCTGTCTGTCTGTCTGTCCATGTGTGTCTGTCTGCCTCTTATTCTGTCTGTCTGTCCATGTCTGTCTGTCTCTGTCTGACTGTCTCTTATTCTGTCTGTCTGTCTGTCCATGTGTGTCTGTCTCTGTCTGACTGTCTCTTATTCTGTCTGTCCATCTCTGTCTGCCCCTTTGTGTCTGTCTCTGTCTGCCTCTTATTCTGTCTGTCTGTCCATGTGTGTCTGTCTGTCTGACTGTCTCTTATTCTGTCCGTCTGTCTCTGTCTGACTCTTATTCTGTCTGCCTGTCTGTCTGTCCGTCCATGTGTGTCTGTCTCTGTCTGCCTCTTATTCTGTCTGTCCATCTCTGTCTGCCTGTCTCTTATTCTGTCCATGTGTGTCCGTCTCTTATTCTGTCCATCTGTCCATGTGTGTCTGTCTCTGTCTGCCTGTCTCTTATTCTGTCTGTCCATCTCTGTCTGCCTGTCTCTTATATGCCTGTCTGTCTGTCCGTGTGTGTCTGTCTCTGTCTGTGTGTGTCTGTCTCTGTCTGTGTGTGTCTGTCTCTGTCCGTGTGTGTCTGTCTCTGTCTGCCAGTCTTTTATTCTCTCTGTGTGTGTGCCTCCGTGTGTGTGTGTGTGTGTGTGTCTGTGTGCCTGCCTTTCTGTCTGTCTCTTATTCTGTCCGTTTGTGTCCGTCTCTGTCTGCCTGTCTCTTATTATGTCTGTCTGCATGTGTCTGCCTTTCTCTTATTCTGTCTGAATGAAAATGCTTCTTCCAGCCCACCAAAAAAAAGCACGTCCACACACGTTACATTTACAGTGATTTCTTCCACAGTATTATCATTATAAATAAACTACCAATCGCTCATACGCGACTAAAACCTTAAAAGGCTGTATTCGGTCCACTCCTGCTGTTAGGATAAAGTAAGAAGAAGTATATAATGAGGAGTGAAGGTCTCGAACCTTGGTTTCGTAGCCAGTGAGGAACTTCAGGTCTTTGGATTTCCGCAGAACTTTGGCACGATCTCCGACTGAGGCCGCGTGCACCACCTAGTGCGTTACCGAGGCATGGGGTTTTAGGTTTTAAGCAAGTCAAGGAATAAATAAATAAATAAATAAAAACAAAAAAAATAACCATTTGTGATTTCCTACCAAATAAATAACAGTCCATTACCACTACACATTTAAGTCATGCTCAAATTAAGCTAAGCGGGATGTAAATGTGAGAATGCACACGTTAATATGGATTATAATACAAGATTTAATAATATAATACAGTTAATATATTTTGAGTGTTTCAGTTTTTTTAAATAATCGTCCAGTTGTTTTTTTTTTTTAGAGCGCAAGATCGCTCGAAATACTGGAGAAAGAAAAAAAAAATCAACATGAAAGCATTTAAATTCACAGCACCTCAATGTAATCATCGGTGAAGGAATCTGGGTATTCTCGGCAAGCTCCAAAGTCTAACAGGTAAATCTGTAAAACACAACGCAAGCGACTGTTAAACGTGCATTTCCTGTTCACGTAGCAAGACGTTGTTGTAGAAAACAGGAAAACACCGTCATGCACATCATCAGTCAGCTCACTGTTCTCAAAGCGTGGCAGAGGAACCATCGCACTGCTGGAGCTTTTCTAATATCATCATTTACTAACACCAGAGACGAATGAAATCCGCAGGAGGTGTAAACACTACGGTACTGTATTCATCTAAAAAGGAAAAGAAATCAAGCTTACCTTGTCCTCTTCAGCATTATAGAAGAAGTTGGACCAGTTGGGATCCGTCTGCATGAAGCGAAACTCGAAGAGCTCTCGGAGGCACAAGTGCAAGATGCTGGAGCATATCTGTGGGGAAGCGGATTCAGAAGAACTGGGATCGAACTACAGCGGTGAGGAAAAGTGCTTCACAACGATCAATAACCTAGCCATTCAGTTACATCAGTAGACCTTGTAGTTGATGCCTGAACGACTAACCACTAAAACTCATTCATCAGGGACCGCTTTATCTGGAGCCGATCCCAGGAACACTGGGCGGGAATACATCCAGGATGGATACTAGTCCATCGCAGTGCACCGAAGGACAATTCAGAGTCGCCAATCCACCTACCTGCCTGTTTTTACAAGGTGGGAGGAAACCGGAGAACCCTGAGGAAACCCACACACGCACAGGAAGAACACGAACTACTCCACAACAGCCAGAAACTGCTGCATACATAGATCTTGCTCGGCTCAAACGTTTGCGGTAGGCGTGGCAGCACGGCGCCATTTTACGTCTAAAGCTCTCACGTGCGTCAGAGTCGTGTAACCAACACGCCTTTCCCACTGGAGCTGGAAATCTGTGCAAAACAGTCATGCACTAAGAACTAAAGAAATACTGTCAAAAATAATCAAATAAAAATGGCTCCAAGTATCAGAATAATGACTGTACGCTGAAGTAAACAGTAAATTAATCAATAAACCAAACCGTTATGTTTAAAACGGAATAAATTCTCAGAAGTACACTCTTGTGCAGTTTTGCTCTTCTGTCTCTGTGTGAAAAATCCCAAACAACCTTGATAATGTTTTTGTTTGTTTTTTTAATCAGAAATATGATGTATGGTCTTACTTGCATACTTGCCAAAGTTTTTCGAAAAAACGTAAGAAAGCATGCAAGATTAAAATGATCTTTAAAAAAAACAAAACAACAACAAAAAAAAAACAACAACTTAGGCTTCGTAAGATTATACAATAAATAAATAACATGCTGTAAAATCCATTAAATGCTAAACTGGGATTTCGCATCATAACTTCACTTTTTACTACTCCATCTATTCCCACACGGACTCACCTTATTCCTGGTCTCCTGATCCAGATCCACACAGCTGTCCAGCGGGACTCCGTTAATAAGCTCCATGGTGATCACACGAGACGTGGTGAGCTCATCGATGATCCCGGGGACTTTGAATATCGGGTCTCCTTCCATTAGAGTCCTGCGGGAATCAAACGAAAAAGCACCGGATCGCTATAGAAGCTAGAGGTAGTGGAGAGCGCTATATAAACTTGGGTCATAAAACTGGGATTAAACCACCGGAGTCACACTGAAAGTTTTGGTTACTGGACTGTAAACAGGGGGACAGAAATCTCCCAGGTTTCATTAAAAATGTCTTCGTTTGTGTTCCGAAGATGAACAAAAGTCTTACGGGTTTGGAACGACATGAGGGGGAGTGATTGATGACAGAATTTTCATTTTTGGGTGAACTATCCCTTTAACCACAATACACAAAAAAAAAACTACGTGAATGCCATTAAATGCATAAATGAATTAATTAACAGGATCTTTTTTCTGCATTGAAGGCATCAGACGAGACCCCATCTTAATCTTAATCCCGTCTTAATCTGAGACATTCTTCATTTTGAGGATGAAATCGTGAATTAGATTAAAGTTGAGCTGTAAGGGTAGCAGATGAGTCAGCTTCTCCTTCAAACCCTGGCCATGTTTCCATACACAACGAATTAACAAAAATATTGCAGTATTTTATATATATTTTTAAAAATCCTCAAAATAGTGAATCAAAACAGAGATAAAATAGCTTAAGACATGGCACACGTTACGATTTCATGACCTCAATTTATTATCTCCTGACTTCATAATGTTAGTAGAAAGATGCGCTGGATCAAGTGCTATTTTAACCATCAAGCTACTGAATAATAAGAACGGAAGCCATATTGTTAAATTAAACCAAATTTGACAAGTTATTCATTTATACCATATTTATACCAATATATCGTTAATAAACTAGCCTCTTGTAAGACACTGATTTTAATAATTTTTTTTTTTTCCAGTGTTCAGCTTCCTGGTATTACATTACACACTCTTTCTTTCTTACTTGAAGCGCTTGGCACACTTTGCCTCTCGTTTGTAGTCACACTCCCAGGCTAGCTCCCTGTGAAGGACCTCCAGGCTGCTGTCCGCAAATAAACCTGCCGCAAAACAACAAATGACTGTAGGACAATCCATCAGTGACGCTCATCATGTTTGACGGGAAAGCGTTCGCCGTCTCTCACCCTCAGGAAGCGGCACGCTCATCTTCAGCACCGACATCAAATTGTTCACATCGCTTTTGATGCTCTCGGCCACTCCTGGATACTGTAAAGGGGCAGGCAGAGTACGTCGTTTAGTCGCTAATGGTAATTATTCCTCATGGTTTTACTTGTATATTCCACAAATACAGTCATGGGGAAAAAAAGAAAGGACACCCTACGCTAGTCTGAAATTCACTCCGGCTCTGTACCTGTATTTTCATAGCCACTTCCCTTCCGTCAGGCAGGACTCCGAGATGCACCTGACCAATGGAGGCAGCTGCAAAGGGTTTGTCCTGAAATGACGAGAGCATGTCCTTCCAGCCAGGGCCCAACTCTTCCTCCAGAACTTTCTACAAACACGACATGACACAAACACGCATCAGACATCAGGCACTGAAACATTTACAACTCAACTCCAGTTTTCCCCTACTGCCGACACACCTGATCGGATCATTATTCAGCCCTTAATGACTTGGGCCAGGTACAGGTATGTTGATGATAGAGAGATATGTGCAGGACAAGGAGGAGATCACAGAGAGTGAAAAGATCGTGAATATAATCTATTCTCAAGCTTGAAATAGTCCTGTTCTATTGGTACATAATTCTTTCAGATTTAAGCATTTATTTGTAGAAAGAAGCAAAAAAGTTATCTGGCAACAGGATAAGTTTTTTAAAAAAAATTAAAGCTTGAAATGTATGAAAGCATTTTAAAAAAAGAGGCTACATAATATAATATTTGATATATAATAAACTCGTAATAAGAAATTATTAATAGATACATTTGCTCTTATTGTATATTTTCACATATTTCTGTGATGCAAAATTTTTGCAAAAATATATATAATAATAATAATAATCTCAGTTACCTTCTTTGTTAAAGAGGCATAAGACATAACCTTTAAATACTGAACAGCAGCACAGAAACCTGACTGTTAGAATAACGCTAGTTTCAGACTGTTTAATTAACAGCTAGTGGACGATCACTAATCAGACTAATCATAAGTTGTGATCTCCGTATCAGATCATACGATGAAGATCCTCCAACAATAGACCTGCCATTCAAGAAAATGACTACACGCTGCTTACATCACGAATTCAAAGTGAACTTGAGGTAACGAGGAGATTTTTTTTATGTCCATAAGCACGTTTTGTTTACGTTTCACCACTGCCGCTACCGTATTTATAGCCGTCCGTCATCCCACGCCATCCCCCAGGTGTCTTATAGACGAGCGTTATAGCTGCGCTCGCACTCATATTAATCACTATCACTTTGTCTGCTAAAAATTATACAGTGTAATGCCAGCTTAAGGTGAGGAACTTACATTTGTTTGCCAGGTTGGCATAAAGTCCGCACTTTGTCGGACCCTCTCAAATACCTTCTGTAGTTGTGGATTAATGAAGCTGTTGTCTAAAATTGACGTGGAAAAAAAATAAAACAAAAAGACACTATTATTATTATTATTATCATCATTATTATTAACAAAACATTGCTTATTGCCTATTACTATCACTACTGCTGATGTGGCTGGTATTACAACAGGCTGAATTGCTCAAGACACGCTCATCACTCTGAGAAACAAGTTCAGGGAGTTATTATGTGGTTGAGAAAGAGCATGCGAGTAAGACAAAGAAAATATTTTGGACCGCCGTACCCTGAATGCTCAGCATTTGTCCGATCTTGAGCGCTGCTCCTCGCACCTTACACAACGTGTTAACAATCCTCTCGGCGTTGGCCTCGGACAGGAGCGGAGAATCTAACACAGCTCCGGTATCTGACAGACAAATCCGATCCGAAGTCAGAAAACGCAGCACAACAGAAATACAAAAAGCACTACATCTGGAAGCGACATTAACACAAAGCAAACATAATAATAATAATAATAATAATAATAATAATTATTATTATTATTATAGCAGATATTAATGGTTTCTAAAGGTTTCAGGCCTACCCGTTTTTTTGCCTCCAAAAGACTGCTTTGCGACTTCAGCAATGGCACCGAGACCGAGCCCAACAGCCAAACCTGCAAGAGTCTCAGATGAGTGCGCGGCTATGTGGAGTCAAAGCAGCTGCTTTACAATGCATGGGAGGACAAAGTATAACCCAGGACAGGTATATTTCACAAAATCGTTAGCTTTGCGGAATTTTCTTCCACCATTGGTTTCAGTCGAAGATTGATCTCCTCTCAAATTTGAATTAGACGTACTCACCCCCGAAATTCGCAAGTCGACTAATCCGCGTGACAGGAACCTTCCTTTCCTTGGCTCGCTCGCTCAGCTGAAAGGAAATCGGATTATTAAACGTAATGATCACGCCCTCAGTAACGACTACATCCAGACTGCATTATTACGTTAATGAACGTCTTACACTGTGAAGAAGAGCTTCTCTCTTTACAATCCAAAAAAATTTATATTAAACAGTCTGAGAACTGGATTCAACAAAGTAGGCACAGGCTCATTTTCTGATTTATTACAGATGCTGATTTTGCAACAACCTGTCTAGAGAAAGTGGAGAGAATAATCAACTCTTAGACTTAACAGTTCAAAACGTCTTAATTGTAAGAGTGTACATTTGCTAGTTCTGCCCTTTGCCAGAGTTTCAACAGTAAATTACTAATCCCCATTTATAAAATCACCTATTACCAGCAAGGTAGTATTATTATTATTATTATTATTATTATTATTATTATTATTATTATTATTATTACAGAGAGATACAAAGACTACACTGAATTCCACAGTCAATTAAGTAATGTGAACTTAATGTACAATTAATTTAGTCAGATCACAAAATATCCCTAAATAAACAATCACCATAGGAAAAAAGTGACATACAGGCTATAATTTGTAAAATCAATTTGTTTCACCTTTACAAAGATTTAAATATGTATATGGACTACATCTCCTCACCTTCTGGCGAACAGGCCGGGCGGTACTCTGTTTAACCTCCCGGGCCTTTTTGATGTCCTCTGGACTCAACCTGGCCACTACAGAGTCATGAACAAACCTCATTTGATTATGAGGTGCAACAACGTGCAAGAACCGCGCGCTTTGACCAGGCCAGCCAGATCCCACCGATGTTCCTTTAGGAGTTCCTGTCGACTCGTAAACGTTATCTTTGTTGGAAATATCCGGCGCGAGCTCCGAGCCGACGGCCCATTTGGTGGCTTCGTTCTCCTCCATCTGGTCCCATCCTTCAATGTCTGGGAACTCCTCAGACTTGGGTGTCTGGTAGAAATACAAACAAAATGAATGACAGGAGAGATGTAAGGTAATGGGAGTAATGATCTCAGCAGAAGCTACTCTTACACCAAGACGGCAACAGAAAATGTATCGCAATGTGATTTCTCAATAACAAGAGCGAATTGTTAAATCATCATGTACCTTGTCTTGTTTCATCCTAACGCCCATCCAGGCCCCAGCTGCATCCTGGGCAGCTTTGAGTCCTGCTCCCAGTGTTGAGTTGCAGGCTATCAACCTCAGCTGCTCTCCTTGCGTGGTAGCGAAGGCAGCACCGACCTTGCCAGCACCCCGAACTACCTGGAGCACCTCCGATAGCATCTCTGTTATGGAGGGAAAAAAACTGTCACGTGAACGTCCCGTTCCAGATTTATTCCCTCCTTTATACATGTTATAATGCGCTCCACTCTTCTGGGAAGGCTTTGCACTAGATTTTGGGGCGTGGCCGTGGGGATGTGTAATGGTCATTCAGCTACAAGAGCGTTAGTGAGGTTGAGGTCAGGCGCTGATGTTGATGTGAGGAGGCTCCAGTTCCAGTTCATCCCAAATGTGATGAGCCAGTAGGGTTGAGGTCAGGGCTCTGTTCAGGACACTTGAGATCTTCCACCTTCTTCCAACCTTCACACACCACGTCTTCATGGATCTCGCTTTGTGCACTTTGGGTCGTGCTGGAACAGGTTTGGGCCTCTTGGTTCCAGTGAAGGGAAATTGTAATGCTGGAGTACCACCAGAAACAGGGTTGGGAACCTGTGTACTAGGTTTAGGTTCGTACTGAAATAAGTACTAATACTCGTAAACAGATCATCAGAGAGGTTTGGCAGAACTTCTTCTTCAGTTTTTAACGGCGGTTGGCAAACAACTTTGTGTCTTTATGTGCATTACGACACCCACTGACCTAACAAAAGATTACACTGACCTCCAACACGTATACTATAAAAATAATTAATGAGTATAATAGAAAATTACTTACCGATGTTTGTAAATATTTAACGATGCCCTTCTAATGCTCCAGACTCGCCACGGTGTGCTAACCGCTACCGGACCCGGAAATGGCTGTGGAAATGGACGTGCCGCTCAGCCAATCAAATTCACACTCACCCGTGCGATGGAAAAGAACTACAAGTACTGGCCAATGATATTATCAAATAACAGACCAGGGCGGCCAATCAAATGTGCAGCTCCAAGACGAGGCGGGTTTAAGTGAAAATAACAACCGTAATGTGATGGGCATTCCGGATCTTTTCACTGAGTCATATCATCAAAAAGAGTCGACTCTTTCGGCTCCTAAATAACATTTTGGCGCGCTTTTTTATTATTATTATTATTTTTATCAGTGGTGTTTCTTTTTTGCCTGACTATGGCTGAAATTGTTTTACCAAAGCTTACTCTTCCTTTTTTATATAAAAACTTATAAAATTTATTTTAAATGTTAAATCAGCAAGGCACTACAAATGTGTATACAGTAACCATAGCTGCATTAATGCTAGTGTGTCTGCGCTGTATTCAATCGAAAACTTTTAATTTATACTGAAAATCGTGCAAGCATGAAGCAACATTGCCTACGTCAAAAAAAAAAATAGAAGAGGAGGAGAAAGAATTAAAAAACCCACTGTTCAGACATGTGAGTCGACTCCGCTAAATGAGCTGAAACAGCGTACAGTACGCGTGACGCAAATTTCGTCATCAGCAGAGTACGTGCGTACAGTACACGCCCCACCCGATTTTTCTAACCGCACGTACTTTGTACGCACAGGTCGCACATGCGCATTTAATTCCTTTGCACTATTTAGTTCTTCCAAAAGGTGGTAACAGTGACCCAGGGCCGTTGAATCAAATCTAGTTGAAGAAAAAACGGAATAAACGGAAACGAGTGCGGTTAGAAAGTACCCGCATTTGTATAATTCCAGCCTTAAAGAGTATAAGGATTTGCATACGGGTGCTAATCGTCGGGAGAGATTGCCCAAGCGTTGTTCTTCGTTGTCGTCCTTCACGCCAAAAGACCTGCTTTACTGCTCTGTACTGACTCTTGTAGGCCAGGAGGGGTAGTGCAAGTTGTCGTAATACGCATGCGTCGACCGCCTGTGCACGCGTGCATGTCAATTGGAGTATACTTTGCAAGGATATGCGTACGACTGTGCGCTTACGCTAGCGTACGCGTAAAAAACGTACACTACACGCGTACTCTGCCGATGACGATATTTGCGTTACGCGTACTGTACGCTGTTCCTGTACGCGTAAAAAGTGAAGCATACTTTCTGCTTTAGTTATTCCTGAGAAACTGTACGAATAAATCTTTCATGAACGACCCCCCCATCATTAGCGCCGTTACAAGTCTCCCTGTGTGACGTCAGAGCGGCAAAGGCAAGTGGCTTCTCACGTCTCACAGGAATAATGAAAATACTGCACTAACCAACATATTAGCACCAGAATCACTCAACACATCACAAATACAACATAAACATGTCGGATGTGTGTGAGGATTGACGTTTCCTTTAATCTCCCAGTGCAATTTAATACACTATAAAGCTCAGGCCTCTGAGAGGGCAGTGTGGAGTTTCCATATATGGGCATGCCATCAGCTCGCGTTTCCTATTGGTTGCTGGCGCTGTGCAGCTGCCTGTCAACAAGATGGCCTTCCTCAATCGTTATTCAAAGACAACGAAACTGCAACTGTTTTAATTCGACATTACTGGTTTTTATACATATTTTTTTTTAATTTAAAACGACACCACTCTAATAAGTCAAAGCGCAGTCAAGACATTGTGTAGCTGAAGAGAACATAGCGAAATCAGGAGAGTGAGGCAGGACGACTTCTCTGGATCTCCAGCTCACTGGCTAATGTTGATAGTGATGTAGCAGCAGCAGCCGACCTGTGACACTCCGGCCTTGTTTTTTCTTTCTCTTTTTTTAAATTCATGTTTTTAGAGACATTTTTATTCGACGTTAGTGGATTGTTTATATATTATTTCTTTCATTGTTGTGGGAGAGCTGCTGGTCGGAGCCCAAACACGCTGTTTGAAAGGTAAGAGGATGAAGGTACGCCGCAGTGCATATTTATGTAACATTAGCTCTAAGCTATTAGTGTGTGAAGGTAACGAGACAGCCATGATGCTAACAGGCTAAACTCGGGACTCCTAACGAGATAATAAAATACTTTTGGAAATATGAGACTTAAAAAAATTATAAACCTAAAGTATTCCTCCATCTTTATTATTATTATTATTATTATTATTATTATTATTATTATTATTTAGCTATTTAACTAGCTAGCAATATAATGTCGACTAGCTAGCTGTATAGCTTTGGGCCCAAACGTTTGGTTTATACACTATTACCGCCATTTGAGCTTAAACACTTAAGTAAAATGATATGAATAGATAATATTTCCATTTAGAAATACAACCTAGACAGCAGTATTGCGAAATACTTCTCTGGCTGTCTGGACAACGCTAACTAGGCTAGGCCAAAAATGATCCAACTAGCATTTAGCACTACTTCGATTGAGATTTGAGTTTATTACCTGAATATCTAAAATGTCTTGTATTAGCAAGCTAGCAATGTCGGGGGGTGGGGGGGTTAAATTTTTAAAATGTCAGCGTCCTGACGAGTTAATGCTCCTGAAGCACGTAGCTAAAGCTAGCTGATTTATTTCATCAATGCAGTGAAATCTGAGTTTTATCTGCAGTTTATTGACATTTCTTAAGCTAAGCTAATCTAATCTACAATTCATGTTAATCAGCCAGTAAAAGCTCTTTACCAAACCTTAGCTAGCTAGTTAGTAGCTCTGTAGATGACTGCTGTGGTGAGAGAACCATAACACACTCTGGTTCTTTGTGACACCTGCGTGATTAGTTTGTGTCTTGTGTGGAATATTTGTACGTTTAGAGTTACTCAGTCCTGTTTGATGTTACAGAGGGGGGAAACGGGGCCTGGTTCTCCAACTGTGGTCTTTAACAAATATTTAATAAAAATTTTTGTTAGAAAAATTCTTCAGAGTTTGTAATGGTTATAATGGGACTTGTATTGATTTTAATGGAAACTGTAATGGGTCTCTACTGGTCATTTCTTGCCTTATGTTGGCGGCTTATGTCTAATCGCTACCATTAAGGACTAGTAATGGTTTTAAAGGTGAGCTGATGGTTTGTAATTGCATTTGTAGTGGAAACCATTAGAATTTCTGTGATTACATTTGAATTATGTTCATAAAATTAATTTGTACACCCCCTCCCCTTCTCTTTATCCCTGTTCGGATTGGATTACTTGATCAACGGGACGTCTGTAAGTCTGTAATACGTTTTTACATGTCTCCTCAGCGATAAAAAAAATCCACCAGAGGAGGAGCGAGTTTATAGAGAGCTGTATTTCCTACGAGCATGGCTGTTTGGTGGTCGTCTGGTCAGGCTCCGTTCACAACGTGGCGGTCGAAGAGGTGCCGGAGTGGAGTAGAGAAAAGACACTGGCTCTTATTTCAGTTTGGGGGCAAACCAAAGTTCCAGCATTTTAAAAATAAATAAATAAATGCAACCAAACAACAATCACGTGTAGTGAAGTATATATGAGAAGCATCCGTTTTTCATTTCACGACTCGGGAAGTGTTTAATATCTGGGGGAGGGTCACTGATACGCTTGTGATGTAACATCTGCATAGAAAATCAGGGGCATACGGTATGTACCTGGACTGAAGTTACAGTAGGTACACCAGGTAAGTCAGCCTGTAATTTTCTCGGAGGAAGGAGGAAAACGCCGACATGGCCGATCGGGACGGAAATAAAATCACGGTAGAGCACCTGGAAAAATAAAAGAAAAATGACCCCATGTAAATTTAATTGTGTCTGGATAGAGCTTATAGCAGTAGACAAAATCTTTGACCAGTCTGAACCCCTGAGCTCTAAAATGAACATTAATTTTACGTCATATTTATGACAATTACTATAGGTTAAGATATTAAGATGTAATATCTCGTCATGAATAAACATGACGTTGTTGTTATTTTTCCCTTTATTCCTTAGATTGAAACCTTTTATGGATGAGGCCATGAACAACGAATATGATGGGTGAAGAGCAAAAGAACCGCCCGGCGTAGCAGCAGATATGCTCTCCAGGGGTTCATGATGAACCGCGACACCTTTTCCCACATCCGGCTGTGGTGCCCGCGTCCCTTCGGCACCTACTCGCAGAACAAGCCTTACAGTAATGGGACGATCGGGGGCGGGACAACATCTGCTCTGTGTAAAGCCGACACTGCTGGCTGTCCGTCCATAGACGATAGCGGAGATGCTGAGGAGCATAATGAGGATGTGGGCACTGAGAACACCCCTCCTGCCCCATCGCCCAACCTCCTGGCACCCACGCCCCCTGCACCACCTTCCTCTGCTTCACAAATGGAAGACGGCAGGGTGTTGCTTGATACGTGGTACGTCATCAAACCAGGCAACACCAAGGAGAAAATTGCTTTTTTTGTGGCTCACCAGTGTACAGGAGCAGGCATTCCCAGACCCAGTGCCATGAAGGTGAAGGGAAACTGGGGAACAGACTGTACCAAGGCTAAGCGTCGTCGCCGCTGCTCTTCGTACGACCCTACTACAAGAGCTCAGAATGTGACCTCGGAGCTACAGTCAGAGCTGGAGGACGGCGTCGGGGTGAACGAAACCGATCTGCTGTCGGTAGCAGAGATGGTGGCCCTGGTTGAGCAGCGCACGGCCATGGCCTTGCAAGGCATAGCAGCCCAAGGACAAATGAACCAGCAGCATACAGTCCTCCACAGTTCTGTTTCAGATTCTCCACCTGTTGTATTCCTTTCAGAATCTTCTCCTGCTGCTCCAACCTCCAAAAGTGACTTTGAACAACAACAACGGCAGCAGCAAGAATCCAGACGTGTTGCTCAGGCAGTAGCGCGCTTTGAGTCTCAGCAGCAAAATCTGGAGAGTACAATACTGCGACCTCAGATTCATGACTCTGGTAAAGACCGGGATTGTGCCGGGAGCGAAACCGGAGCAAACGGCCAAAGCCACGGTCGAGGGGAAGTTAGGATCGCGTTTCGGGTCTCTAGTTTGGATCCACGGTCCCAGTCCGAGCCTGAAGGTCGCCCCAGGTGCATGTTTATGAGCTGTGGGACTGGAGCAGGACAGGCAGCAACCAGGGCCAAAGAAAAGATTACGTGTGATCTTTACCAACTGGTTAGCCCTTCATCTCGAGACTCCAGTACCGTCCTGTCTGGCTCATCGAAATCAGATTCCACAGGAGAAGACATCACGGAGCGGCCTCCTTCCACCGCTACGGACCATTCCCCAGACCACTGCTCGGGAGAGAAAAAGGCTGTCTCACGTGAGCGTGTGACCGGTTTCCACGTTGAAGTTGTAGTCACAGGAGCCGTGGACCAGTGTGTCTTCTACGGTAAGGACAGCACTGAGAATGTCCAAGAAGAGACCGTTTGCATAGCTATGCCCAGCGGGGCTAACCGAGCCGACGTTTTAGAAGAACCTCCACCCGGCCAGCTTTTCTTTCTCCAAAGCCCATCCAAAGCTGAAGACGAAAGCAGTTCGGGGATCTCCAGTGGAATGCGCTCTTTGGATCGTGGGAATACCGGCGGCTCGGTGGGGAGTGCGGTGGAGCGGCCGTCCAGCCCGATCGCTGGCGTGGAAGACTGCGCAGATAAATCTCTCTGCCGCCTCTACCGTCATGTCTCCCACGACTTCCTGGAAATCCGTTTCCAGATCCAGCGGCTTCTGGAGCCACGGCAGTACATGCTTATGCTTCCCGACCACATCATGGTGAACATCTTCAGCTACTTACCCACCCACTCGCTAGCAGCCTTGAAGTGCACCTGTCATGACTTTAAGGCCCTGATCGAGACCTACGGCGTGCGCGCCACAGACTCTCGCTGGAACCAGGACCCGCTGTATCGCGACGACCCCTGCAAGCAGTGTAAGCGGCAGTACGAGCGGGGGGACGTCTCGCTTTGCCGCTGGCACCCCAAACCTTACCACCACGACCTGCCTTATGGACGCTCGTACTGGATGTGTTGCCGGCGCACGGACAAGGACACACCGGGATGTCGAGTTGGACTGCACGACAACAACTGGGTACAGCCATGCGACATGGTTCAGGCCCGTGCCAAAAGAGAAGATGGGAGGTAAAGACGGGAGCAGGGCGGTTCTGGGTTTCCTTTCTTACTCTCACTTTGCCTAAACCTCATGACGGTGTAATATTTATGGTTGAGCCTGCCTCCCTCCCCAACTCAGCTTTGTTAACCTTGCTATCGTGTCAGTATCAGTTCTTAGCGGTGCAGCATACTTAAATCTGACGCTCACGTGTGAATACCGGCGCTGATTAAATGAGGTTAATGTCTGCTGCATGGGACTCGATCTTTGTAAATCGGTTAGAAATCCTTTCCGGCTTGGCGGTGTTTTCCTAAACCAGCACCGAAGCCGATCCCAGCCTTCCCAAACCTGCAGTCTAGGCGTTGATTTGTCTTGCTAAAGTCATTAACTGTGTTGAGGTTGGATGTCGTTTTCTTTACTGACCCTGGGGCAAAAAAAGAGCAAAAATGATGTCACTTTACAAATACCTGATGTCACTTTGTAATTAACAGTTCTCCTGCTTAGGTTTTTGTTGTTGTTGTTTTTCCCTCTTGTTTGTTTAACTTCTGTGTGTGTGTGTGTGTGTGTGTGTGTGTGTGTGAGAGAGAGAGAGAGAGAGAGAGAGAGAGAGAGAGAGAGAGAGAATGAATTCTTTTCCTTCATTTTTTTTTCTTTTTTTGGGTTTCAATGTTTGCAAAAATACGATCAATATCAAAACAAATGTATTTCTTGTTCAGCCCTGTTCCTCTGCCATGCCCCTGCAGCAGTCAGGTCACTAATAACCTGTCTTTGCTTTCTGTTTGTGAATTATTTTTTTAAATTTTTTTTTTTTAAACAAAAAACCACCACATCAGGTTTCAGCCTTAAACCCGTTCCGTCTGCTCACTCCATCTACAATCTTTCAAACAGAATCAAAAGTCGATGCTGATGCTCTTTGGTTCGGGAGACCGTTGTAGGTTTCGCACGCAGCTGATGCTATAGGGAATTTTTGCCTCTATAAGTAAATAAAAGTTATTTAAAACTGGTGTCTGCATTATTAAATTACCTCTTTTATTTATTATCATTATTTTAACAAATGCAAATGTTTCACGCTTCAATGCCACTTGTGAAAGTTTCTTTTATTAATTACAAGAAGGTGAAAGATACTATACGCTTGGCTCTAATGCAGTGTGAAATGACATTGTGGGGGGGTGGGGTTTAACATTGTAATAAATAATAAAAGGACAGAACTTTAGTCTGCCCTCGGCTTTGATACCAAATTAATTCATACTGACCAACAATCAGAGCAAAGCCTGCGTGCAGTGTTCATGCTCAATAGATGACCAGGATACTTTAAGATACTGAATACATACAGCCATACAATGTACAAGCTGTGACGACGTTAGATAGGTAAGGTATAAAGTGATGCATAACAAGTTCCTCTCATGCATAGAAACCCCAACAATAGACAGCCACTGCCATCATGATCAGTGCATTAGCATTGACAAAGTGCTTCCAGACTGGGTCTTCACTTATATCTGGCAGTTCTTTGGATGCTTCTATGACTTCTTCTTCGGTCAGTTCAGGAGCCTGAGATCCACTTAAGCCACAGAACCAGGCGATTAAACGGGAAAGTCCAGATTTATGCCCGTTTCCAGCTACAGAGAGAAACAAGATTAATTAATTAGTATTTTGTTGACCGTTTTAAGGAACTAACTTGTTTTCCGCTACATTAAATGTAAGTATAAATTAAAAAATAAAATGGTCAAATTGCTGTGGTATAAGAGGAATAAAAGACTGGGACATGCTGAAAAGAAACAGCAGGCCCTGTTGCATTTTATGTTTCGTTGAATAATGTGACGTTTATTTGGAGGTCTTACTTTTGTCCTCGTCACACACGGCTTTATTTTTTTCCTCCGCTTCTCTGCGAGCATTCCTTCCTCGTTCCTCTTCCTCCCAGTCCAGATCTACCCTCTCTTCCTTCGAGTATCGCAAGCTAAAGACAAGCCGATGAAGCTTGGCGGAGAGAATTGTGTGAATTGAACGTGAGTATAAATGACTAGTGATTTGAGAAGAACATATGAATAGTCATTAAAGAAAATCCAGTGCTGCGGATCCACTTACGTGTTTGTCGTCTATAGGTGACGTGCAGTAGCTCACGAGGAGCACTAGAATGCCAGTACAGAAGAAGAGCAGCACCGCAAAGTACAGGTAATGAACCCCACAAATAAGTGAAGGGCACTTGGAAGGAATGAGACAGCTACCTGATCCAAAGTAGAATTCAGGACCGATGCGGCACAAACCCATGACCAGGCCACCCGTCAGGCCCCAAAAAGCCCCCTAACAGCGGGAATAAATTATATCAAGATCATTATGATCGTGCCCTTGTTTATACATTTAAACAAAATCCTTAGAACTGACAGAGAACACGATTCTGTCTTTTTACACCGTTACTCCATAAAGTAACAGGGTCTCATTAACCTCTTCTCCATATTTAGCTGGCTCGCTAAGTACCGGTCAGGTTTGTTTAGATTTAGTGGTGTGACATACAGTATCTCAAACACTATTGGCTGTTGTGCAAGTTAGTCAAGTATTAAACCTGACGGCACTCACTGAAACTTTACTGTTTCAGAAGGAAATATGTCAACATATGGAATCAAATCACAACGAAGAAGCTATTTTATGTGGATTTCAAGGAAAAAGACGCAATGGAAATGCAATGAGTTCTCGGAGCAGATAAAGACAAGTGACAAATGAAAGAAAACCCGACATAAAGCGTCTTATTTATGTGGGCCATTACGAGCCATTGTAGTTTCATAGCCATTAGAACACAACAGCTTCAAGTGTCTGGAACTGTACTGAAGCCATTAACTTTGTTCTCCCCAAAAAATAAGTTTTGATGGTGGTGGAGACCAGCGTCTAACGCGTCTCCCAGTCGCGTTCAATTGGATTGTGACTGCAAAAGCCATAGAATATGATCATGATATGAAAATATGAATGACAATTACCGACTCATTAACTCGCTTCACAAAAATAGCCAGAAAGAAGACGGCTGCTATAGGCGGGGCCAGGTAACTAGTTACTGACTGGATATAGTCAAATAACTGACCACTCTGGGCAGCCTGGACCACAGGGATCCAACAAATGCTGATTGCAACAATGCAGAGCACCCATATCCTGTTAGAGAAACAAAAACAACATCTGAAACCAATTCCTGCAGGTATTGTACACATTCGTGCATTAAGCATTAGAGTTGAACTTCAACCCCCTCACCAAGTCATCAAGGATAACCCCAGAAGTGAAATGACAAGGAATGTCAACAAGTGTGTGTTATAACGTGTTTGACTGCGGCCTTAAAATATGGCAGCTACGTATGCTACAAATTTATTTACGTATATATTTAACATGGCTTGTAGATCAATGTGAAATAAATACTAATGAGGTAGTGTGGTCCAAACCTTCCGACTATCATGAGCTCTCTGTCTCGGGCTTGAGGCCTGATGCGTGTCCATATGTCCATGGTGAACAAGGTGCTGCTGCTGTTGAAGATGGAGGCTAAAGAGCTCATGAGGGCTGCAAGCATGACGGCCAGCATTAATCCTCTCAGACCTGTGGAGAGATATAGCATGATGTGGTATGAAAATACATAAGCCATGATCATAAACAGCACTGAACGTAATGACACCGAAAAACGTCTAGAGCAGCAATAGAGTGGTGTAGGGATGATTTTATTTTGTACCGGATCTCGGAAGTTAGTACCACACTGGTTCCCTCGACGAAGTTGTTAGTCCAATTTAGCAACTTGTTAGCAAACTTCTTTTTCAATACACGTAAAAGCTTTAAAAAAATCACGAGTGGGGTATTACTGGTGTATTTTATGTCATAGAATAAAGCGTGAAAATATTTTGCGCTCGTGTGCACCACAGACATTATTTCAGGCCTTTAACCAAAATCCCATTCAAAAATCCCATTGACTTCGGGACGATGAAACCAGAAGGGCTAAAATGCTAACTCGTTTCTGGGTTTTGGCGTACAAAATGACGTCATCCCTGCGCCGCTCTATTGTCAAAATCGGTTATGCTTCCGCCATTAGGCATTATGTTTTTCGGGTTGTCTGTGCGTCTGTCCTGATTAGATTTTCGAGTTGATCCAAACATGTTCAAGGTCACAGCAAGGACAAATGTCTGATATAGATTTTGTTCCTTCCTATTTGTAGTACATTTTAAGGTATATTTGAGGCATACAAATGAAGAAGAAGGACTTGGTGGTGGTCCAAGCTGACATTATTTCTAGTCATACTTGTTTTCGAGTTATTAAGCATTAAACCCATTCAGTCAGACCAGTCAACCAGGCTGTCTGCCCTCTTCCACATACATGAGCTCCTAGATGCCCATGATTGTCCAGTGTCAATATGATTGACCTGGGAGAGAGAATATGGCATCCTTCCCACCAAGAGCGCACAATAGGTGTTTGTTGTTGTTCTTATTAGACTTATTAGTTAAATGTGTACAATAATATTCTGTCTGTGAATTTGAACCATAGAACTTTTTATTCTTGAAATTTACAAGTCCTACTTGTGTTTGAGTGTTGGATTAAGTGACCAGGTAAATTTACCAATAACTATAAAAACCCATTAATAAAGATAATAACTCCGATAATCTGTGATTTCCACCAAAACAATCACAGACCATCCTTTGAAAGCCACTGGTCTACAAATTATAATGCTCATGCCTTGTTTCTGCATTTAAAAAAAAAAAAAAAACATCATTTTTTTTTACATGAATATGATGCAACATGGGTGCAACTGCACCATCTGCAAGGCAGTACCACAGACAGAACAGTGATACCGTTGTCATGGCAGTGTTGAATGAGCAATAGAAATAAAAATCCATATTTCTCACCACTGGGCATGATGGAGACCACCAGTTTGGGGTAAGCGATGTTAGAGCAGCCAACTTCTGTCCCACACACTCTCTTACATTCGTCTGGCACCACACACCCGACCTCATCTAATAAAACACGTTTTCAGAGAAGAGCCACGTACTGCGTTACCCTGCATTTAAAATGTTTACGATTATACAAAAGTGCCCACATAATGAAGGGTTTAGTCGAATTACTGTATAATTTACCAGGGTAAAGGACTCTGCTGATCATGCCTGGGAACACCATGAGGAACATAGGCAGCAGTTTCAAGTAGCCGCACAAGATGCATCCAGCTTTCACATGAGTCAGACTGCGGGCAGCTAAACAGCGCTGAACAATGACCTACGCCACAAAGGAAGAGTATATGTCATCCTGTATGTTAAGAAGAGTTAACATATGTGGAGAAAGGTTCTCTGATCTCATGAAATCAAAATGTTTTGTCCTTGGCATAAAGTGGTACATTTGGCAGAAACCCAACACTTCTCATCACCCTGAGAACACCATCCCTACAGTGAAGCATGGTGGTGGAAGCATCGTGCTGTGGTGATTGCTTTAAATCAGAAAGAACTGGGAAGCTGCTCAGGGTTGAGGGCAATATGGATGAAACCAAAGACAGTGCAATCTGAGAAGAAACCCTTTCCCAGTCCTACAAGAGACTTTAAGCTGGAGTAGAGGTTCACGTTTCAGCAGGATAACAACCCTCAGGAAACTGCCAAAGCTTCACTGGAGTGCTTCAAACCAAGAAACTATGGCCCAGTCAAGGCCCAGACCACTAATCTAAAAATGTTGTGCTTATACTGGTCCGGTCGGGTCTGATTTGTCCGTGCTTAAATGTTTAATATATACTTTATTCGTATTTTATTCATGAAATTGCTGTAATGTTGGCACGGCTCACCTGGTCAGTGCACCAGTACCATCCTCCTACAATAGCGATGCCAAATAACACACCAGGCCATGGCAGGTCTCCATTCACAGGATCCCTCAGCAGGTGGAAGGCATCCTCACGCGGCGTGTAACAGTGTGGGGAGATGTTAAGACGCTGTAGGTCTGGGTACAAGCTTATCGATGGTAAAGCTGAACTATATTTATCTAGTAAAGCACTGTAGCCTCCAACCTCATAAAAGGCTGTTGAAAAGAGAACAGTGAAGAAACCAAAAGTTTGAGGACTTGATGTTTAAGATCACATAACCTTTTTTGGTGGTGTGATATTGGAGTTTGCATGTAATATATATTATATATATTTCCATGAATACCCAGAGAATGACCCCGAACTTACAGAATCCCATGAGGACAAAGGCTCCAGCAATGATCACAAAGGTTTGGACTGTGTCGGTATACATCAGAGCTGCCAAACCACCTAGAGAGCAGATATGTTTTTAGAATTATAATCATAAATGCCAATAATACACAAAAACCTTCTAAACAAATTTACCACACCGTTAGTGTATATAGTATAACACATTGTGTTAAATATATCTAAGTGCTACTACAGCCTGTAGGTAACGCTCAGGATAATAAGAGGCATTTTTGCTAGATGCAGCACAATACACAATATGCAGATACAGGTCAAAAGCTTGAGTCAATGTTCACATGAAACATCAGAATGAGGAAAAAGTCTGATCTCTGTGACTTCAACCGTGGCATGGTTGTTGGTACCAGATGGGGCTGGTTTGAGTATTTCAGAAACTGCTGATGTCCTGAGGATTTTCAGATGTTTGATGTGAACATTAACTGAAGCTCTTGACCTGTATCTGTTGCATTGTGCTGCTGCCACATGATTGGCTGACTGGATAATTTCATATATGAGCAGGTGTACAGGAGTTCCTAATAAAGAATGGAAAATACTTTATTCAGAACCCTCTTATAATGGATATCTAATGGCAATTGTTGAACTACATCAATAAATATGAAATTACATGGTCGTTTGTCCACACTTTTGGAACTTCAAATCTCTTCAGATCTATGTGATGTTTTCACCACCTGTGCAAGCATGAATGATTCACGAGTTTCACCTGTCACAGTATAGAGCGCTGTTATGGAAAGCAAAGCAATGACTGCGATGTAGATATTCCACCCGAGGGCTTGCTGTATGAACACTGCTCCAGAGAACATGTCCACCTAAAGAAAGACCAAAGTGGTTCACAAAATAAGTAGAATACAATGGAGCTAAAGGCAGGACTGGAGGAAGTAGTATGTACGTTTATTTTTAAACAAAAGCAATTTCAGTCAAACATTTCCTTTACTGATTCTTGTGGATCTGTAATACTGTAATACAAATCACTAATCTCCTATTCAGATGTTTTAACACTGATGAAAGTGTGTAGGCTTTTAAAGTCATCCTGGTGGTTGTGAAATGTACATCAAGATACCTGGGCTTGTATTCTGATCCCAAAAGCATTCACCACTTATCCAAAGACTGAGTGATTACCCTCTTAGAAAAAACGGTCTTCCGTGGTTGATTAGGGGATTCTTACCCTCCTAAACGGGTTTTATTTAGAATCCCCTGAATCTTTAAAGGAAAACATCACCCTGAAATACATTAAATATGTTTAAACTGAAATATTTGTGAGGTGTTTAGTCATGCCGGTGCTAATTTGTTGGTTGATGGTGTAGTTCCGTTATTCCTGGTTGTGTGTCGCACTGACATCACAATGGGACACTGTTACTACTAGTACAGTTACACTGGCGTTCAGTAGGAGAAAACGTTTAAACCATCTCAAAGGTACGGAAGAACAAACAGGTTTCACTGTGTCTCTTAAAAACACAAAAGCAAGAGCTTATTTTCACTCACGATGTTTAATGTCCTATTAACTGAGAAATCCAACATAGAAGTAGTGGAGACATTGGTGCAAATGTCGGACTCAAAGTTCCAGGATGCAGTGCAGCTATACGACACACTTAGGCCGAGTTACAACAGAGACTCGGCTCGGCTAGTTAACGATCTATGAGACGACGAACGCGATGCAGTTGACTCTGGTATTAGCTTGAAAGTCAAAGCTTCGGAAGCTGATCTGTTTGAGCAGAGTGTTCAGACGAGGAGCTGAGCGAGTTGGACAGACTAAAGAACTAAAGCACTGTCGCATCGCTCTCTTTTCTTTATATTCCTAGTATGTCGATGAAAGAAGCACAATTCAAAAAAAGTGAACTCGGAATTTAAATGAATCTTTTGCACAATTGAAGATCATGTACTGACTATACATATTTTCTAACAATGTGAAGCATTTTGATTTGCATTTGTACTTACAGAGATCTTGGTGAAGATGTAGAGGAAAAGTGAGATGACCGAGAGGTACAAACTGATCCTAGTCCCACCAAATCTCTTCTTCAGGTATTGTGGCATAGTGATCACCTTTTGAAAACAATATCCAAAATAACTTTCTCCAAGCACGTGTCTACATTGTTCAGTTACACAGATCTAAGACACTAACACACTCTAACAGTTAATTCAGTATAAAAGGAACTTACTCCAGCTGTCAGATACACAGGTACAAACAGCCATCCCAGCAGCAGCACAATGAATAAAGCCTGAAAGAAGAGCAAATGATCAGAGCAGGGCCGATATGCGCAGTGGGTCATATTGTGATTTGTTGTTATGGCAATTAACCATCAAGATTTTGTGCGGTCCTAGAGCTCCAAAGTCGGCTAAAATGCCCGTCTTCTGTGACCTCGACGAAAGAACGTGATCATTTTACATCCCTAGCGGTCATATTATATCAAGATAAATAGTCGATTATTTGATTTAAATTTCATTTGAAATGATCAAGTATACAAAGGGAAATGTCATTGGTCGAGTCATTCCCAACTGAAGTGACCAAAAAAACAAAACAAGCTTTGATTACTTCACAGTATTGAAAGACACTTGAGATTCTTTGCAGAATGGAAAAATGGCTATAATTTGGAGTTCAATGGCAGTCAAGTCATATTAATGCTGTGGTCGAGGCAAAGTTGCAAATTTCCCACCTACAACCAGTAAAAGCCACCCAAAACGCTTCCTCAAGTTGAAATTTCAACTCGTCAACTTAGTTTAGTCTTCAGCTCAACTACCAGTTCCTTCCCTGTTTACAGAGTGACGTCAAATCAACATGACTGTGCACACGTGCTTCTCTACTTTTAAATGAGTTTATATCAGTATTGGCTTTAGATCACTTAATATACAGACACAGTACTTGGTGAAATTTCAGTCCAGTTTGACAGTCACAACAGTAGAACAGAACCAATAGCCACTCAGGCCTGTAACTGTAAAAGTGCAGTCAAAGTAGCTTCTTATGAGCTTTACAGGCTCTGACAGAGCACACAAAAGACCCGTTTTCATAGAGGAGTCCGTGTTATTAACGGTACCTTTGGTAATGACAAATTGGATGCAGCAAAAGGAAACCCATGCATGACTCCACTTCTCTGTTCTAGCCTGAGACAGATTATGCATGATTCTACATTTTCAGTGTGTGTAAATTGGCCTCCTATTTTACCAAATCAAATCCAACTCTCTAGGTGCAGACTTATTTATCTGTAACTCATAAATGAAATTGGGAGTTTTTGCTGTTTGTGGTTCATTATTAACTTGTTCTTGTTTACCTTGGGGTCAGAAATTGTGTCAAAGGTGAGCATTGGCTTCGGCTTTGCCCAAATAAACAACAAAACGTCAGAGTACGTTCTGGCTGTTACTTTTGAGGAACCTGGAGACTTGTTCGCGAAGGGACTTGAGCGAGAATGGGGCACAGTCATTACAACCTCTGGATAGACTACAGAAGATTCAACTTGAACAACAAACAAACTTCAAATTGCTGCTAGAAAGACAGAAAGAAAAAAACCCACATATAATAGAACTGGAGTAAATCTCTGCATGAACTTACGTTCCATTCAAAACTGCCTACAGCGATCCCACTGGCAGCACCCGTTCCTGCGAGGCCAACAAAATGGCCACTGCCGATGTTGCTCGCAAATAGAGAAGCTCCTACCTGTAATATTAGATTAGAGCAGAATAGTTAAGACTTTATATATTGTATAGAACCTAAAATGATAATCTAGTACAAGTTTCTAAACACCACTGATGTGGACCCAGTGTTCCATGGTGGTTGTTTTGGGTTTTTTTTTTCCCAACACATGAACCAACAGATCAACAAATTAGCAAGCACAACACGTGCAAATTATCATTATGTGGGAAACTTTCAGTCAAACGCTGTAGGGAAGCAGGTTCTCGGGACTAGAGTCGAATAGAGTTGAAGAATCAGATATTTAGAAGTAAAGAAAATAAAATAAATCACTTACTGGCCACCACACCATCGTACGCCCAGCAAGAAAGTAGCCACCTACTGTGCCGCGATTAGTCCTAAACATTGACTGAGAACCAAGAAGAAATGTGCTGTTTAATGACGGTTTAGATTTAGATGATTAAAATGATTTAATATGAAAACTAGATAATCAAAAGCACAAACCCAAATTCCAACTCCAATGACAATCACAAAGTAGCCAATAATTACAGCGATGTCTGCTGGGTTGTTGATGGTGACACGATTTCCTGAATCCTCAACGGATTTATTCATTTTTCCCCCCACCAGTTCTATTCGATTCGAAGGTAATATTATTTTTTAACCCCCAGTTTAGCGTCGCTTCACGAAATACAGATGTGTCCCAAGCAGCGGTGGAGTCCGAGGCTGGGAAAGTAAGACCTTTGTTCTGGGCTAAAGAAGGATATTAGTGAAAATAATAATTAACATATGGCCATCAGGATGAGCAGCGGTTTAGTGACGCGTGTAACTATTATAGAATAATCTAAAGTACAGCTTATTTTAGCTCGTAGTTAATTAGTAGAACACAACATCATAGTCACGCTTTAAGCATGAGGAGCTCCAAAGTACGTTTATCCAAGCTATGCATAAATTCTTGTCAAATAGACGTCATGTACTTTTATTGTGATGTTAAGAAATAATGCCCAGTTTTGGTTTAATCTGTGGAGGCTTGCAAATCCTCTTTACTCATAAAATGTTTTCACGAAGTAGCTGAAACAAGTTACACTTGCTTTTAATGACTCAAGCAACACACTTTAGAAGTAAGATTTCAACTAAGCGGTGAAGGAGATATGGATCTTAGACATCGGTCCCCGCATGCTTCGGAAAAAACCCTAAACAACCAAAAATTAAGAATTTTGCAGGGTGTTCGATTTTATTTTATTTTTGTGTGAGATTTAACATATATATATCACTAACAGGATATACACAATATATACATTATGACTAGAGTTTATGATGCAAGCTTCTACTTATATTATATAATAGTTAGCAACAGGGATCTAATGGCAGCCATTTTAAACACTGAATATAATTCCATCATTTAGAAAATACGGGAGAAGTCTGGACTTTTTGATTGATCATGTTGGATTATGATTTTAAAAGGATTTAATACTTTTTTGGTCCAAGTGAAAAAAACCCCCCTCATTATTTCATAGCATTAACGTCCCTGTGAAGCGCTTTGAAACACGCAGAGCTAGTCGACATTTTGACGTCATTTCCACTCAAACAGGAAGTCAGGGTGGGACATGTCGAGTGGTCCTTCCACCGTTTTTAAATAACCAATAGCGTTTCACTTACCTCACAGCTGTAATGTAGTGGGACTGTTGGGGGCGGGACCCTTCAGATTCTAGAGAGCATTTGATTGGCTAGAAAATCTGATGAGATGAGAAGCTGAAGTGCAGAATGATGTCATCAAAACTGTTGATCCGTATCGGTGGTGGTGAGAGACTGAAAATTACGAACGCGTATATCTTCTACATGCGAATCTCGTCATTGTTTTGGAGCGCGCTAGATTATAGATAACTTTAAAGCGAAGATATTCACACTAAAAGCCACAAAACTTCAATTTTGCTTTCATGGGGACTTTAAGGGCTAAAAGGCGACAACGGTCCAGCCCTGCTTGCTGACATGAGTCAGTTAGAGAAACAGTAAAGAGGAAAGGTCAGGTGAGGCACGCATGAGAGATCTGTAGTGATCACGGGAATACTAAGTTAATCATCTCAGCCATTCGAGCTTGGTCAGTTTTTGACATTGCGGTGATAAGGCCACAATTTAACATTGATTAAAATACACTAGGACGTTTGAGCCAGTTTGATGGTTTCAAGGTCTTAGCAGATGTACAGACATTCCTGAACTCAATAACATGTTTGTGTCAATGTACGAGGAAAGAGCGTTCTGTGCTAATCTCCATGACATGACCACAAGCGGCATTACTCACTGATGAACTTGAACAGAGCTATTACAAAGTAAGAAATTAAATCATTTCCCTCACAAGAGTTTGCGAAGTTTTCAAAGTATCAAATAAACCTGATCAGTTAATTATCAAGTTCTTCATGAGGAGGAAAACATCAACCTCTGCACGTCACTGGTTCCATAGGACTGGGGTTCCATGTAGAGGTATCCCTGAAGCTTTGCTAAAACAACAAAAACGACTGGAAATGTCTGAGATGTCCAGCGCTTAGCATCATTTAGTCACTGACAGGGCACTAAGCTTCAAAGATCTTCTAGAAGTCCAGCATCTGAAGGTGTGTTTGAGTGGTGGTGTGTAAATAAAACAGCCAGCTTCAAATCTATACTCAAGCAGATACATGTTTATTGAAAGATGCTGCATTATAGAGAGTGGACAGGAAAAGGCTTAGTCTACTGTGAAGGGACTTCTCTCTTCAGGGTAAAATATATACTCAGAAATGGGCGTTGTCTATTTTCGTAATGTCGAATACTCAAAAGGAATCAAACAAAGAACTTATCCGTTAACTGGACAACAATCTCAAAACATACATATTCATTACTGTAACAGGAAGAAAAATATAAACACTACAAGTGTGTGAAGTTAAACAAATACATGTGATTTCAGATGAGAGAAGGGTCCGAGTGCTGATAATGTGTTTCAGTAAAATGGGCTACGTGTCAGCGATGTTCATTATACATGTAAGAACACTTGCAAAGCTCGTTTTAGTTAGCTGGAGAATGGCGTGTGACTGTATGTCTTAAACAAACAACGATTAAGGTAAGAAAATACCTATTAAAAAAAACACACACCCAGGCTAACATTAGCCCAACACATTAGCCTTTATTGTAAGTGCTACCAGAGACATGAGATTCGCGCAATTTCAAAACAGAAATATGTCGTAGCACTGGTGCAACCATCCCATTTCCATTTCTCTCCCTCTCCGAGTGGTGATCCCGAATAATGAACGGATAACATGCGAGTCTTTGATAGATTAAAATTCTTGATAGATTTTCCAGTCAGATTAAACCAAGTAGTGTCAAGTTGCAAGGCTAATCAGACCTTATTGCAAAAAGGTTGGGTGGGGATCTCTTATTGTTTACAAACCCCAAGGGGTCTATTAATTTGGCTGTAGTTACTGAATAATATGCTTCAGTGAATAAGTAAAGGCACCAGGATATGAATGAACAATGACGCCACAACAACAACAACAACCTGCAGTAAAAACGACTATTTGTGATGTAAAGTAGCATATAATCAGTTAACAAACAAAACAAAACAAAAAAAGCTCATTGTATGATAAACCAGGTACATTCGACTTGTTTTAGCTGAAAATGGGTTGACCAAGAGTTTTCATTCTTTTGGCTGAGGGGAAACTTTTCTGTTATGTTCATATACACAAGAAGATGACACATGAAGTCAGACTTTGGTTCAGACTTTGCTGTTCCATTACATTTGGAGGAGACTGTAGAAACCATGAAATCAAAGCCAGTTCTTTTGTTTTGGCTCTACACTAAAGAAATTTGGGTTTGAGATCAAAAGATCAAGCTTAGACAATAGATCAGAATTTCAGATTTAATTTCCTGATATTTACATATTGACGTGTTAAACAACTTAAAAAGGTTTAGAAAACATTTTGTCTGAACCCAGTACAACAATTTGGAATGTCCACAGGACTTCATCGGGGCAAAAGTGGAAGGTTTTAGACTGGACAAGTCCTGAAAAGCTTCACAGAAGAAGAAACCAACAGTTTGGTGTCAGTGAGTCGCAGGATTGATGCAGTTATTACAAGCAATGGATATACAACCAAATATTAAGTGTCATTTACTTGAAGACTCTGTTCTTATACTTTTGCTCACCTAAAAATTGGGTGGTCTTCCACCAAAGGCGCCGTGTTCCAAGTTGTTTAACACATCTAGATGTAAATATGAGGAAACGAAAGCCGAATACCTGATCTATCGTCTCGAATTCGTCTTGAATGAACTGAATCCAAGCCCGAATGAAGAGCTCAAACACGTGAACCGGCCTTGCCGTTCCAATAGTTTCAGAGGGGACTGTACATTTATAGGAGACGCATCATAATTCACTCGGCACTGTTGAGGTTGATGTATTTAATAAAAGCAGACGAAGAGAACGTTTACTGACAAGGTACAGGGAAGGGATTATGCTTCTCTCAGAGCATTGGATGGTTTCAGTAAATATTTAGGCGCCTATACAGTTTGTGCCGTACATGTTACTGGCATTGTTCTTTAAACTAAAACTGAAAATAAGGTTAACGTGTAAATGTGTTTTAGATACGGAGAGGAATCCGTCCTTGGTTGTGCTCCTGATGCGTACACTAAATTACAGCTGCAACAACTAATCGATAAAATCGATAATAATTGATCATGAAAGTCGTTGTCAACGTATCTCATTATCAATTAGTTGGTCTGCGCGCGGTACGTTTACTCCTTACGTTACTTCTGTTCCGAAAACACTTCGGACAGTAAGTACTAAAGTTGTGTCCAAAATGAAGTACTGTACACTTACACTATGCACCGGGGATCCGCGGACCCCTAGTGGTCAGTGGTGTAATTGCAGGGGGTCTGTGAGAAAGTTTTAAAAATGTTTGAAATTTTATATATATATATATATATATATATATATATATATATATATATATATATATATATATATATATATATATATATATACATACATACATATATATATATATATATATATAATTCAAACAATCAATATATTATAATTATATATATGTATACATATATTATAATATATTGATTGAATAATATATAAGTTATTTGGATCAAAACATTAAAGTGAGATGTTTTAAAATTAATCAATTTTGTTATTTGCGTGTATTCATAAATATCACAATCGTTCATTGCTGGATTTATTTTAAAATTTATTTACAAATGAAATGATCATTCGCAAAAACCTGTGAGTGGTAGAGAAGTTCAGGTGTCGCACTGATGGATAAGATAAACAAAGGATAATTCAGAGAGTCAAATTAAATGTCACACCAATAAGAAAATGTAAAAAATAAAATCGTGAAATGTTTTGATTCAATTTTAAATGTCCAATGTTAATATTATTAATGTTAAATATTAATAAAATAAAGCAACATATATAGAAATGACCGTTTAATATATAACCTATAATTGTTGTGGAGTGAGGGGGTCCTTGTGGATTGCTTGAAAGATGCTCGGGGTCCAGAGCTCACAAAAGGTTGAGAACCACTGCTCTAGTGTATGAATTTTAGAAAGGTGATATCGTCTCAAATGGAACACATTAGTTTTTTACTAACCCGAAAGTTTTCACTCATTCGATTAATTGAAAAAATAATCGGCCAACTAATCGTTTATGAAGATAATCGTTACTTGCAGCTACACTACACTAAATTAAAAGACACAACATTAAGGCAAAAAGTCAAAACAGAGTTGTAAACAGACCCGATACAATAAAAGGCTCAGATAAACCTTACATTAGTGGCAGATACTGTAAAATACTGTGTTGCAGGTGAATGAAACTTCTCTCAATCAT
The DNA here is from genome assembly GCF_023375685.1 of Ictalurus furcatus. Classification (NCBI taxonomy): domain Eukaryota; kingdom Metazoa; phylum Chordata; class Actinopteri; order Siluriformes; family Ictaluridae; genus Ictalurus; species Ictalurus furcatus. The sequence goes on along the minus strand of NC_071271.1, from coordinate 5,067,656 downwards.
GTATGCTTGAAAATCAAGTGTTCCCTCTTTACAGGAAAACATTAAAATACATTTAACTGAAATCATCCGTTTTCTTTTCCATTCGATTTTTTTTTTTTTTTAAAAGATGGCTATTGACCTCAATGTGCTCACAACAAAATAAAGGTTGATGTTAAGCGCTGCAGTAAAGTTTACATTTTGAAAACAAATAAAAAGATATACAAAAAGTTAGATTAAATTCATTTTTCATTAGCAGATGATGCACTATTCAGTTTAAATTTAAAAGGAACGATTTTGGATTTAGACGCTTAAGCCCTATTCAGGCCGCATTAGTTTTACACGGGGAGTCGGGTTTAAATAAATTCAAAAAGGTGGCCGCGCGTGACGAGACGTCTCTTGCTGTACACAATATTTACAGGGCTTTGTGTGGGATTGTAATTTGTCTCATTGCTGTATAAAGTCAGTCATAATTTCAATACAAACTATTTAAGCTACGATGCCATTAAATGGCAAAAGAAAGGAAGGCTTATATTATATTTGTAAATGTCGTCTTCCAGGTTCATTCAAGGTGAACGAGTGCTAATCTGAGAAACTAATACGGTCTGAATAGGGCATTAGACCTAACTTATTGCCTGTTTTTATTCCGTGGAGTGGAGTCATTCTGTTTTTCGTGTAGTTCATGTGTAGGATTTCAGCGGGCTTGGTATTTCTTGTTGCTATTATATACATTCAAGAGACATTTCAGTAATGTCCTAGGCTTAACATGCTTCACGGTTTCCAGCATTCAATCTTAAATTTGCATTCGAACATGTAGCAGTGAGATAAAGGAGCCTTCAAAACAACAGAAGCATCAGCTGTCGACGTGACGCTCGTTTCTTGGGAAGACAAAACATAAAGGGTATTGGTGATGAAAATTCAACAAGACTGAAAGGGATGAGTCCCAAACGTGTTTCTTAAATAAAAATCACACTTTCTGATTTGCCCTTCTGGTTGGCCGGCTTCTTGGCACGTCCTCCGTTTTTCGTTTCCGTCTCTTTTCCTTCCCCTGCTTCTCCAGGGCTGTTCTAATGCGTGCCAAGATGTGTTTTTTGGGGAACTTTAGAGTGGTGCACCCAAACTGGCTCACTCCGCCTGTATCTCCTGGTAGTTTCTCACGTCTCTGGACCCAGCTTCGCCAGCCAGGCTTCCAGCAGTACACGCTGTCGTAAAAGCGTGAGCCGTTCTCACCACCCAACACGTAAATCCTGCGCTTCCATCTCGCGACGCCTGCGGCAGCTATGCGCCGTGGCAGACCTGGAAAAACAACTGGACTGGGAGCGCGGTCACTACCGCCACCTCCGATTCGCTCTACTCCGGCCATGACGTCCCGGTCAGTCCCCATCGCTCGTCCTTCTCGGAAAAACAGGACTCGCCCGGTGGCGTCAAGCGGTTCCAAATGGGTGTAATTGCCGTCCAGAAATTTAGCAGCATCGCGCATGTACCCGCCCACCGCGCACACTCCTCCACGTACTGCTACTCCTCCAGCCAGGCAGGTGGCACCGGAATCAAGCCCGATGCGATTCCAGGTCCTTGTACCGGTGTGGTAGATGAGCACACCGGCATGCACCATAGCCCTGTTCTGCTCCAACGTGGCGCCTCCGAGCAAGTACAGTCGGCCTCGGAGTGTGGAGCAGGCAAAAGAGCGTAGCGGCAACGGCAGACGTGGACCCGGTGCCCACGTTAACGTGGTGAGGTCGAACGTTTCACAAGTGTCAAGAAGGACTGATCGGTTGCAGCCACCCAGGGCGTAGAGAAAGTTCCCTGAGCCAAGGAGGCCGAACATGGCACGCGGCTGCTCCATGGATGGCCGCGATATCCATCGGTCCAGCACCACGTCATACTCGTGCATCGACGCCGAAACTTGGCCCGTTCTTAAAATGCCACCGGCTACAAAGAGCCGGCCACCGACAGCCGTGCAGCCTGGACACAGCAAAGAGCCCAGGGCTGAAAGTTTCTCCCACTTGCCCGTTCGTGGGTCAAAACAATCCACCGTGTAATCGCTCTCTCGTAAAGCCTCATCTTCCCTGGGCTTAAGATCCACGCAAACAATCTTCTTCTCGAGCATGCCCTCACGAGGCCTCAGCGGACCTCCCATGGCCTCGGTGCCCGCCCTCGGCCCGAGCTCTTTGTTGAGCCGCCTGCTCTCCTCGGGGGCCAGCAGACCCGGGCGCAAGTGACGAAGCAGAGCAGGCATGTGCACGTAGCGTTCAGCGGGTCGGTGCTCAGCCCAGCGCCGCGCCGCGTCGTACACCTCCGTCTCGGACTCCACCCCGAGCCGGTCCGACTCCAGGAGGCTTCCCACGGTGCCCGGGTCCAACAGGAGAAAGTCTCGCTGGCGTGCCACTCGAGGGAAATGCTGAGCCACCAGCCTCAAAGAGGCTCTGAGCAAGAGCTGGTCGTGATGCGAGCGTGCCAGAGAGTACATACCCAAACAATTCTCCACAGAAAGGTGTTCAAAGAGGAACCTAAAGGAACAGAAATGTATTTTTCTTCACTAATTGTGCAGACAGTTTTTGATGTTTTGTGCTACGGTACACAAACATAAAAGATACAGAATCTTATCAGGTAAACCTACCACATTCGTTTACCTATGTGCAGCGTGAAACTAAACCAAACCAAATACTCAACCTAACTACTCAGACTTCTGGAAAAACAGACAGCGATTACGTTCATCTAAAAGAGGAAGAACGGGTGAAGTACGTTCATCTGTTACCTTGAACAAAGATTCTGCAAGGGCATGACTTGAAGACGGTTGGCTGCCACAAACAAGTCCTCTGCCGTGTCGAGGCAGAGCCCCGCTTCCCCCGTGTACACGAACTGGATAACCGTCTCCATGACCGAAGGCGTCACCTCCTCCAGGCGGATCTCGGTGAGCCGAGACTCTACCAAGGGGCTGGTGAACATGGCACGGAAGTACGGGCTGACCGCAGCCAAGAGAACTCTGCAACGAACAAATTAAAAACAACACTACACCGGTGAAGATTCAGGCTGCAACTACTAACCGACAAAACTCAATAAATAAAAACAGCTTCATTATGGATTATTTAGACCGTGTTTATGAAAGCGTGCTACGTCACTTCCTTCAGAACTTTTTAACGACATCGCTTGTGTTTTCACGTCAGTTAATGTTTCGATTGGTCATCATTCGTTTCATGTTTATAAACCGCCGTGTCTCGAGTTGGCAATCTTTATCCGGTTTTCCAGCCGGATCACACGTCTATAGTCGTATTTATCAACCGTTCCTGTGATCACAAAATATTATCCCATGCTACTTTGCACTTAAAAGTCGAGACTTCGTATAACGACTCGATGAAGCGTGCGCGTTAAAAAAAAGAAGAAGAGATTTTCTCGCTGGTGAAATCGTCCAACCGGCATCCTGTCCGGTCACGCTCAAGTCGATCCCAAATAAGAGTCGATTCACCAGGCACTGAAAAACGATTCGCTTTGGAGTCGATTCCACACACCAAAAACTGATTCGCCCTGTGTAAAAAAACGCACCGAATAACATACCCTCGCTGTGCGTTATTTCACCGAGACTTATTAATATTCTCATGCAGTGTGAGAAATGATCTGATAAACGTCAGTACTGTTATAATACGGTGTAATTAAGCCTCGTTAAGAGTTCTGTAGTAGTATTAGTTGACTAAAATCCTGCTAGAAATATATGTTTGGTATTTAATATACATTTTTAAACATTACATTGCATTTTAAAACAGACATTTTGTGGGCGATTGTGAGCTTTGCAGATCTGTGTACATTCACAAACACGTACATTATGCATTAAAGGAGAAGGAAAACATGCAAAAGCGTCACATGACCCCCTTAAGATAAGACGGTGTTTATACCAGGGTCTCAGACTATGAACAGTGACTGCATACAGGTTTTAGGAGACGCACCTGTGGCACATGAACTTCTTTCCCTCGACTAAAAGGGTGACGTCACACAACTGCTGAGCATCAAGTAGCTGCTTTAAGCCTGGGAGAGAAAACAGAGACTGTGAGAGAATTCATGCTATCATAATGATACACATCTGGAGCTCATCACATGGCATACATACGGAACTAGACAACACAGACCTACGTGAACTAGACGCTTGTATTGTGTAAGGAATATAGTAATTATTCGGGGTGTGCAGTAATGGGAAAATAATCAATGCTAGGGTTGTGTAAGTCAAAGCACTGACACTGGAGACTCATTCCATAAACGTTAAACGCCGATATGCATTTTTTTCTTTGATAAATAACACCAAATTATATTCATTAGGTTTAGATTCGAGTCTCTGTGAATGAGCTGTTGCCATAATAAAGATAAAGTATTACTATTCGCACACAGAAACGTTATCCCGACCAATCGGATTGGAGAATTCAAGAGCGCTGTGTTATAAAGTAAAAAAAGTACACACAGCGATGAGTCTATATAATCTGCAGTACCAAACTACACTATATGACCAAAAGTATGTGCACCCATAACAATCACCCAGTTGAATGGAACGTCTGTGTACACTGTTGCGTTAAAAAAATTTTCCCTTCACTGGAGCCAAGAGGCCCAAACCTGTTCCAGCACGAGACACAGTGCACAAAAAGTGCGAGCTCCGTGAAGACGTGGTGTGTGAAGTTTGGAAGAAGGTAGAAGATCTCAAGTGTCCTGCACAGAGCCCTGACCTCAACCCTACTCACTCATCACATTTGGGATGAACTGGAACCGGAGCCTCCTCACGTCAACGTCAGCGCCTGACCTCAACCTCATTAACTCTCTTGTAGCTGAATGAACACAAATACCCATGGCCATGCCCCAAAATCTAGTGCAAAGCCTTCCCAGAAGATAGTGGAGTGCATTAGAACAGCATGTTCAAGCACATATGCGTGTGACGGTCAGGTATCCGTAAACTTTTGCTAGTATAGTGGAGTACAGTTAGTGTCTCACCCTGAGTAATGTACTCTCCTAGGGGAGTAGTCGTGTCATCTGGAAAATCCTCTTCTTCCGAGTCGCTGTCCGAGAGAGGCTCTCCACCACCACCATCAGCGTCCTGCCACGGCTGCGGCCTCCACCTCACAGTCCCACCTTTACCTGTGTTCATCTGAGAGACAACCTTAAATCAGGAACCCGAAAAACATCACGCTGAGAAACTAGTGCCGTTTGAATAGGGCTTATTAGGCATCTTTAGATTAGAGGTGATCATTTGGAAAGACGTCACACTTGAGGAGGAGTTAAATATCATCTTGAATGATATTTTCTTGCAGAAGTGTAATGGCTATACATTTTCAGCACATGATTATCGTGGCGTGTGTGTGTGATGTGAGTGCACAGGTTGAAGTGTAAACACACGGATTGTGTGTGTTTCCGAGTCTCAGATAAACGGAGATCTACTGCACTCACAGCCGCCATCCTGCGTCCCTGAGCCGTTCTCAAAGCAGTTCTTCACACCGTGCTGGACATCTTCAGGAGGTTTAATCCGTCACTGTGAATCCTGACACATCTCAGACCTCCGTGTCTTTCCACCGCTAATTCTCAGAAATCCACCGTGTCCTTAACCTGAGGAAAAAGAAACCACCAACTCGTATAAACACACATATACACATACACACACCGCCACTACTACATATAGAAACAGTAATGGTAATTACTCGCACTCGGCCACATTATCCCACTGCTAGTTTGTCTAGCTTAGAGCTTTTCTTGAACCGCCATGCTGGAATTATTTTCCTACCCGTATTTTTACACATCCGGCTTCTCTGTTTTAGCGGTTTATCCGCGAATCAACAGCGACGATATGAACTGCTAGCCAATGCAAGCGCGTAACATGTCACACGATTAACCAATCACAGAACAGAGAGGCGGGATTTTCCGAATACAGGCATGTTTAAAATATAATGTAAACGCTCTGGAACAACATAGGATAACTTCCGGTGTCTCAGCGTCGCGGAAATGTGGGATTTTTCTCAATATGCGTAGTTTTATGTTGTTATTTATTTATTTATTTTACTTGCAATTTAAGATGATACAAACATCGCGGTTAATAAAGAAAAGACATAACTATAGAGAAAAACAAATGAATAAATAAACTAAAAAATAATAATACACAATACTACTAACAAACGCCAGGGGGAGCACAAGAACAATGAAACGTGTTAAAGTAAATAAACATCAAAAAGATTATGCGTAAATGTCAAAACTGCGGTATAATGTGTGTTCTAGGGTTTTGATAGCTTTAATATTAGTGGAAGCCAAATTGTTGGTCACTTAGCAATCGTTATCCTTTTAAACTGCTATACAGCTGGATGGGATGAAGACATTTGTACAAAGCCTGGCAAAAATGATGGAATCAGCACACACTCAACCTGGATTTTTTTTTTCCTTCGTAGCAAATAAACAAATTACAGATATGACACTAAACTATTTTGTTTAATATCTGAATATTCTGGCTTTGGGAAACATATTTGGGTAACATATGAACACCTAACCAACCCCTATTTAAAAAACAACAACAACAACAACAACAAAACTCTTACTCTGGCACTTTGCTTCTTCTGGAACTCAATTAATGGATCTTGTATAGTAGCACTACTTGTACTGTTCTCTGCTTGATATCGCTTCGCTGGTATTTTCTTATTTGTAAGTCGCTTTGGATAAAAGCGTCTGCTAAATGTATACATGTAAATGTAATCTCAAACAAATTAACTTTAATTATTTTAATTAAATGGCACATTTTCCCGCAGATCAAGTTCAAGAAAAAATTATGTAATCATCAACAGAAAAATCACAATTAGTACTTTATGTTCCTCCTTGGGCCTGAGTTATGAGGCATGGACTTCACTAATGAAAAACAATATTCTCCATCAAGCTGGTTCAAACTTTCTCAAACAGAAGTTAACAGATCAGCTTTGCAGGATGGAACCTTGTCATGGACCAGTTTTTACATTTAAAGTGTCGTCTTCCGCTCTGAGCAAAGCATCCTGGATTTAAAAACAGTCTATTGTCATATTATATCACCATTTCCATTTCCATTGGATAAAGGGTTGATGAAGAGGTTTAAACCAGGGGATCCCAAATGTTTTGTAGCCACAGACCCCTTTAACCTTCCACAGACCCCCTCTGTGCAGATTTTATCTAATGAATATTATTTGAACACATACAACAATCGTTTGTCTAGTTACTGGAGCCACAGAACTTTATATTCTTGAGCTTTCCACTCAAGTTGATATTATTTATAGGCCCACTTGGTTTTTTTTTTTTTTTTTTTTTTTTTTTTTGAGTTATTGAGGTTGAAACACATTCAATTCAAGTTACTATTCAAAGCAGCGAATAAATATAAGAACTCCATAATAAGTATAATTTATAACTGATAGTGCTGACATGTGATTTCAGGGGCTGTTACTCAATCAAACCCCTGGCTCTGATTCCTGGACCCTGGTTAGAACCAGTGGATTTAGACAATGGAGGGGGAAAGTTTTGACTTTTGTACACAGTATCTGGCAGTAATACACAATGAGGTTGGAGGAGGAAGACAACTAGGAAGAAGAAGAAGAAGAAGAAGAAGAAGAAGAAGAAGAAGAAAGTCAATCCTGATTCAAATTAATTAAGAAAAAAACTCAACTGAAAGTTAAAGATGCAGAATTGATCACATTTCTTACTGAAATACTGCACATTTGTTTGAATGCAAACAAGCATTTTCCACATAATGTTCCAGTTGGACTTTTTGTAGCAGAAAACAATACTCAGTATGTTGTAATGTGTTATTAATCTTTATATTCTTGTTGAAACATGTCAGTAATAAATATAACAGATATTAAGAACTGAACTGTCACTTCATTTATCAAACTTCTTCCACCAGGATAAAACTGGGCTGGTCTTTGGGCATTAAACTCAGGTTTTATCCCACTACTGTGTTACTGCATTATATTTCACATTATTTAATTCAGACTAAAGCAGCTCGATCGCGCTGTTCAGAAAACACAAACTTTCTGCCTCCCTTTCTGAGTAGAATCCGCATAAAATAAGAAAACGTTAGTTACTGTGCTTCTTAACAGTTTGTGTTGTGGTTCTCTGTGCCAACGTTTACGTGATTCTTCTTCTCAGTGGTGAAAGACGACAGGACGATCAGAGGGTTGTGCCACTTAGTGTGCAGACGTAAAATACATGCTCTGTCAGCGCCACCTATCGGGCAAGCGTGAATTAATTTTCAATTTCAATTCAATTTTATTTATTTGTAAAGCGCTTTTTACAATAGACATTGTCTCAAAGCAGCTTTACAGAAATATCAACACGGCATACAGACATTAAAGGTGCGGATCTATCCCAACTGAGCAAGCCACTGAGTGGCGACGGTGGCAAGGAAAAACTCCCTAAGATGTTTTAAGAGGAAGGCTTAATTAGCTGAAGGCGATCAATCGTTTCGGGTTCGGTGTGATAGAGCCTTAAGGGCCTGTTCACACCGGTCCGTTTTTCGCAGCTCGTTTTTTGTGTTCACAAACAGGAGCTAAACACGAGCGACGCGCTGAATGAAAGTGTAAATTCACTCCCTGACAGTAGATGGCGCATTATTGAAACGCAATAATACTCCCGTACACAAGGTGGCGCTGTACAACTTTCCGTTTCTGACACCCGCTTAATCACTGAGCAGAAGAAGAGCGCCAGTATTTAGCTCTTTAAGCCGTTCACACTTTTTAAAAGTCACAACAATAGCATTCACATAGTTATGGGAAGACTCAGATTGACTGTAAATAGTCTTTTTTTTGTGGTCAATATGATAATACAGCGACTCAATAACGGGGTACTTACCAATTCGAATAAGAAGTGAAGAAGACTTGTATGCATATACATGCCAGGATAAAATAAATACAATGGACTATCAATCAGCGCATTATCATTTGCATATTTCAGGGAAGAGACAAAGAAACAAACAATGCTATTTAGTGTAAAAAAAAAACAAAACAAAAAAAACAAAACAAAACACTGAAAGACTTAAATGGATCATTTAGAATATATGCTTACATTTCAGTGTCGTCAAAAAATAGCCACATCATCATAAATACACTTGTATAGTATTACGCGTGTAATTGTGAGTCTGGTGAAAGGACCGCTTGTTTGTGTGTGCAGGCAGAAGGATTTATTAGAAGTGAGCATTTTATTTCGGGTCACTTATACACACTAAAATGGTGGGTGCTGGCTTCGGCTTCTTCTTCGTGTGTAAGACAGTTTTATTCCAAGTCGTACTTTTGTGTTTATCTCATTGGTCAGCCAGTTTTCGACGCAGCGCGTAAAAAAACAAACAAAAAAAAACCTTTTTTTCCCAAAACATACCCCTCGACATTAAAACAATTTGACGCTTTGACGGCGCGCGTTTTATGCCTGGGTGTGAACTCTCACTGAGTACGAAACCGTCCCTGCGTGAACAGGGCTTTAAGCAGAAAGTATACTTCACTTTTTACTTACACTAAGAACAGCTTACAGTACGTGTGACGCATATTTCGTCATCAGAAGAGCACGCGCAGTCCGATTTATCTACCCGCGCATGCGCATTTAATTGTTTTGTACTTTTTAGTTCTTCCACAAGGTGGCAAGTGGGACCTAGGTCCGTTGATTGTCAAGGTAGTTGAAGAAAAATTACATAAACGGAAGAGACGGAAACGAGTGCAGGTTAGAAAGTACCCGCATTTGTATAATTCCAGCCTTAAAGAGTATAAGGATTTGTGTATGGGTACTAATTGGGGCAAGAGATCGCCCAAGCATTGTAATTCGTGTTGTTGTGATTCTTCTTCGTTGTCGTCCTTCCTACCAACAGACCTGCTTTACTGCTCTGTACTGACTCTTGCAGGCCAGGAGGAGTAGTGCAAGTTGTCGTAATGCGCATGCGTCGACCGCATGCGTACGCACACATCCAATGGAGTATACTTTGCAAGGCTGTGCGTACGTGTGAGAGAGCACACACTAGCGTACGTGTTTTTTTTTTTTTTTTTTTTTTTAAAGTATGGCAGGAACTTTTGACGCCATGTGTTTTACGCCTGGGTGTGAACATACTCATGAACAGCCACTGGGGCATTAAATGGACAGTTTTATCGCGCTGTGAAAATCGTCCCGATGTGAACAGTGCTTCAGACAATGGAGGGGGAAAGTTTTGACATTTGTACGCAGTAGGTCGCAGTAACTCACAATTATGGTGGAAGAGGAGGAAGCAGACGAAGAAGAAAGCCCTGATTTGTACCACAGTTAAAAAAAAACAAAACAAAAAAAACCCTCATCTGAAAGTTAAAGGAGATGCACAATTGATCACTACATTTCTGAGCAATATTAAATAGCCCTTATTTAAACTGAAGGATCTTTTAATCGTGCATCTGTTCGAATATCGCATGCAGTTGCTGGCGTTTAATTAAAGTCTTCACTCTCCTCTCATTTAACTGCCTACTGTCACGCTCATCCATTAAGGGTCATGAGTTTATATTTATATTATAGAAACACAAAAAAACATCTCGGCTATTCGGTGTGTCCATTTATAATTAATAAGCATCACAAAAAAATTGTTCAGTAGATAAAAATATAGTTCCTAAAGCTCCCAGCATAATCAGAATCATTCTCAGATTATTATTGGTTCTTATTAGAGCTGTCAAATAAACAAGCGTGGACTAGTCATCATATGCATTCTATGCTTTACTGCTCAGACAGGATTAGTGTATAATTATAATGTTATATGTATGAAGAAACACAAAAGACAACCTCAGACTCTGGCCAACATCTGGACTAGTGACATTTTTCCAGGTGTGCGATCGTACAGTAAAGTGCTGCTAATTCATGCTGAAAAATATTCATTATATTAAAGAGCACACGTGCGACTTTCTTACCAGCGCTGGACCCTTCACCTCCCCTGCTTCTGTCCCGTCTTTCATATTTAACCAACGCAGAAGTTTTCACTTTACATGCCTTCAAATGTTGGGAACTCAAACACATTTATTCATTCATCGATTAACCGACAGACCACAAAAAAAATTAAAAAAATAAAACATTCATGCAAATTCAACTAAAAATACGCACGTTTAAAAAAACTAGCAAATATTTGTGCGAGAGCTTTACGTTTCAGACTCACCTGTAGCTGAGAGGACAGGTGTGTCGAGGTTCGATCCCCAGCAGAGTAAAAAGAAATGCACTATGGTGTTTCTTAATTAAAATTAATTTTAATATATATATTTATATATGTATGTTTATACACATACACACGCACGCGCGCACACACACACAAACACACGTACATACATTAACTTAAATTCATGTAACATTTGACTTAAGTGGTATGAGTTTAGGAGTCTCTGTATAGCACCTGTCCAGGTGAGAGTCTGGGAGTGATGCCAGTCTGAAACTCCTTACAGCCACCGAGTAAGATGATGAAAAATATGAAAAGAAAAAAAAAAAGAAAAAAAAAAAATAGCAAAGATTGCAGAGATGCTCTTCTTTGGTAGAGTCTCTCGCACTCTCCCTCTCTTTCTCTCCTCTAGTCATCCTTTAAGTGTACGGGCATTAAGCAGATCGTTCTGACAGACAGGAAGTTGAAGTTTTGTGTATGTGAACGTGTGAGATTAAGATATAAATACTGATATGCACACGAGCTAAATTTCTGCCCCTTTCTGAGAAAATAGATGTGTACAGGAGCGCAGCATTAAAATGCACAGGACCACTTTGAAATAACTTAGCTCAAACGGATCATTATTCCCAGGCCGGAAAATTTCACAGATTCAGCAAAGGAAAGAAGGAAACGAGCCCCTTCCTGTAGGCACCCCGATACCTTGTTTTGTGTTTTCGGTTGTTTACAGACGGATCGTCGTCTTACATGACACCCTTTGTTAGGTGCAACGTTGTCATTTGTACTAACATGATAAAAAAAGTCTTTAGAAACATGTCTTTAAAGCTACTTGGAATAACAAAACAGTGCAAGAGGTGCGAGCAAGTGTCTCACGCCGCCAGGGGGTTGTTCAGAGTGGGGGTGCTATAAGAAAGGGTTCGTGGAGGAACTTCCTGCAGGGTACTGTGCCACTGGTGCTCCGGCCTGAAGACACACACAGACACGATAAAAATCCATAACTGAGGATAATTTAGGCATACACCACCACCACACAGTATCCAAGTACTGCAGGTTGTCTACTCAGTAGTAAAAACAGTAAATATAGTAAGCATAAGCAATGATTAAAAGCAGTACACACCAAAAATGGGTTATTAGTGACTCCAGGTGCTGCCATGTTCTGTCCAAATTGAGCTACAGCAGCTTTGCCTTGACCAAATGCAGCAAAACCTCCACCTACACACACAAAGTTTTACTACTACTACCGTTGATGATGATAATAATAATAATGATAATAGCAAAACCAGATTCCCCCTCTGTACCATTAGGTTGCTGAGCGTAGGCCTGCGGCTGAGGGAAGCCCTGCCCAGGAAAGGCCTGCTGGAAGTTTCCGCTGAAGCTTGTGGGGAGGTTGTAGGCAGGCGTGTTACTAAAGCCAGCAGGCATGCTCATAGAGCCGGGACCGAACGAGGCTGTGACAACAGAGAACAATCATCACACACAGAACATGCCACATCTAGAAGACACTGCATCAAACATCCAGTATCCCAGTCATTTTGATCATTTCCGTGTTCCGCAGCAGTCTGTATACACACTGCATTAACACACCACAGGCTGGTTTTCCAGTCAGGTTAATCCCAATTCTGTACACGTGTAGAGTGATTAATATGGGAAAGGTTCGTCTAGAATCTATAGTTAGGTATAATCTGTGGAAAACCAGCCCTAATGGGTGTCTGACTTCAGCTAAGTGGACATCGTGCAGCATGAAGGAGTTTGTTTTCGCTAAACCAGAGCAGATTGCATTTTTTCCTATGTATTTATTTATTGCTGACCTAGACTTTCAGAAACATGGGGAAATAAAAATAAATCAAATGTCTTCTGTCGGCTGAATGTGGAAAATCCCCGTTAAAAACGTATATGTGAGGTGGTCTGGGAAAACCCATCGGATGTCACTGTGGCTGATTTCTGGAAAAATGACGGGGGGGGGGACGTTTTTCAGCCTTAATATATTTTATCATTTCTATTTGTACTAAGCAAAATGGTGTGGAATTGTTTTTATTGAGGCTGCTTTCTAAACTGTCGTTGGCTTTCTGTTTGCGAAAATCATGTCCAAGTAGCACCGAGTAGAGTTGAACAAATGTGGTAAATGTAATTGCTAGAGGTCGAGCGTGACTGGATTTTACCGATAACCGATTAATCATGCGATAGTTTTAAAAACTGATACTGAATGACAACATAACACTCCAATTAAAATATTGCTGAACTTTATTACAAAAAATAAACAGTACTGACTGTACCATGAAAATGTGCTGTACTTTTTTTTTAATGAAACAAGTATATAAATATTAATATATATATTAACTAAAAAAATATTAAAGCAAATAAAAGATGCGCATCAAAACTGAAGCAAAACGTAACACTTTTTTCCAAATAAACAAAAATAGAGACGTCCAAATTGAATCAAAAAACACTTCAAATAATGTGACAAAATTAGTCAGCGATGGTTTTTATTTCGCCTCTAGAGGCCGGTCTCGTACTGTATAATGAGGGCGGACTCTTCTCAGCTTCCCACAGGATGGGGAAAAACTATCGCTGTGGATTTTTGTCAATAACAGACAGTTCCAGCGATCAGTTAACGGTGCGATTAATCGGCAAAAAACGATCGATCGGTCGACCTCTACTGATCAGTCTGCATAAAGACGCCCAAATCCTCACTACTTTGTGATTTTTTTCTTCAGAGTTTCATCACGATTTTAGACTTACATGATTTGAAAACATTAGAGCGTTTACACACACTGTACATACAACAACAGGGAAAGATTTAAGAACACTTATATGACCAAATAAAAGACACAAATTATAAACTTAGCCAACAAATCAGAAGTGACTGAATTAATCGGCGGTCCCGTCTCCACTGGAGTTAGTGTGAATACTCGAGTGAAGTGGTGACGAAGTGAAAACTCGGTTCTCTGTGTAAATTTTGAATTCTTCCCTATTTTACAGTAATGTTTTATTAGTTGATTAGGTTATAAATGTAGAAGTAGTTGGGGCATCTTTCAGTGGAATTTCAAATGAAGTCTGTCTCTCTTCTCACTTTTGGGGGTGAGCAGAATTGAAATTGTGATTGATATTCATGCAAAAGGCAAACAGACACACAGTAGAATAAACACATGAAGAAAGAAAAAAAAGTTTTCCCAGGCTTCCACACATATTTTATGTATTAACATATAACAGTAGTGGATAAGCTTTTGTTTCTAATAATGAAGGTTTTGTATTCATGGTTACTGCATGATTTAGAAAATTCTGCAATGACTCTGGAGTTGCTCATACACTTATATGCCAAGGACTGTTGTGTGTATTATTGAGGTACGAGCACACAGTAGCGGGATGCTTCAGGCCAAAAATCAAAAGATCAGTAGCTCAGCACTCAGGATGCAGACTGGGAAAGAGGAAGACCATACCGAAATAAGCTGCAGGGTAGCCTTGGGCCTGAAAAACTCCTGAGAGCTCTGTACCACACGGCAAAAACACAGACAGACACATCTGACTCTGTATTGCACACACTAATACTACTAATAAATATCCTGAATTGTGAAAATTAAATATACTGAATTTTGTAATGTGTATATATATATAGACATATATGTGTGACCCAGTGCAGTTTCCTGCAATGCCTTCTGGTGGCCTGAATAACTGAGAACACCCAGAGCTACTGCTGTCCTACTCAAGCTACCCCTTCACATGGACACGTGGTCTGGTTGTGAGTGTGCGCTCAGACAGTATTATACATTATATTATATTATATATATATAAAAACAGAACTAGATTAAACATTTTGTCTTTCCTCGAGTAAGAGAGAAAATCCCATCCAGGAATCCGATCTTACCTGCTGCTGGTCTCCCATTGGCCTGAAATGGATTTGAGGGCGGAGCAGCTTGTGGTATACCAGTCGATACAAAGGGATTCGTTGATGGGCCTTAACAGACAGGAAAAAAAAAGAAAGAAAAAAAAAAAAAGACATTGAGGACGTTGACAATCACTTAAAATACCTTCTTGTGCATGTGTGCATGCATTCCAAGACCTTCCAACCATGTGATGCATAACATTAAGTATTTAGAAATACTATACAACTATGTCATTTTCTTTTTACTTTATTATACAAGTTAGATCATACGTCCACAATACAGCAACTCATCCAAGCGTGAGTATTTTTATACGCCGCGGACGCTTTGTGAACGCCTTTCAGCGGTTAGCTTTCCTAGCCTTATTATCCATCACATACGTCACTGTTCTCTAATTCTTTTCCTCTTTTAGCCGTCTTTCCCAGCTGAACTTGATGATGGAACCCTCTAACTAGTCATCCTGAATGTTTCTCATCAGAGATGCAATCTCCACAGGTGTGTCTAGGGGGAGTCTTCCAGGTCAAAAACGTCCTAATAGTTGAACCATTAGGTAGACCCCATGGATCAAAACAAAAAGCTGTGCTCAGCAAGCTTCCTTGTCTTTTCAATGTGTAGAATGGAATTCTTGCTGTTTCGTGTCGCTGGATCTGCTAGATGACTATTTTCATGTCTTCTTGGCCAAGAACACTGATGTTTAAGGCGTTTTCACTATGCATGCCCCTGATGGCCAAAGGCTACACTGCATACTGCTTTGTGTGTCCGAGTGGCCTCTATGTACGCTGACCAAAGAGAAGGCCGTTCCTCTCGGACACTACGGAACTTAGAAAAGAGCTCCTTAACACCAAAATGTGCCACGTAATCAGCGTGAAGATCGAGTCATAGAGAACACTAGACATCCCAATGTGTTACCCAAAGATGAAGCAGATTTCCAGTCATGCTGTGCCTGTGGGTTTGACCCCTTGGAATGAATCAACCATGGAATGACCAAGCAGCCAAGAAAACACTTCTGAACAGAAGAGCCTTTAGTACGCCCTTAGGCAGAGGCTGTTCCACGAATGGTGTGCCAGAGCCATAACTCCCTGCAGTTCTTGCCTGGTTTGACCTCAAGGGGAAAACTATGGTTGCTGCTGGAAGTAGTATTAGTGAGGCCAGCAGGGGGCGCTCACCCTGTCGTGTGTGTGGGTCCTAACGCCCCAGAATAGTGATAGGGACATTATACTGTGAAAACAGCACGGTCTTCCGGATGAGACGTTAAACCGAGGTCCTGACTAAATCCCATTATAAATCCCAGGACACTTTATGGTAAAGAGTAGGGGTATAACCCTGCCAAAACTCCCCCATTGGCCCTTCTCTATCATGGCCTCCTAATAATCTCCATCTCTGAATTGACCATCACTCCCTCCTCTCCACTAATAGCTGGTGTGTGGTGGGCGTTCTGGTGCACTATGGCTGCCGTCGCATCATCCAGGTGGATGCTACACACTAGTGGTGGTTGAGAAGACCCCCCCCCCCCCCTTTATGTAAAGAGGGGTGCCTTTGTCTTCTCAAAAGGCTGACCAAATGTTGCGGTGGACTGGAAGCCCCGCACCTCTATTATACGCCACAAGAACTATCTCCTCCTCGTGTGCGTTAGTCAAGAGTCACAGGGCACCTGCTCTGGGTTTCCTGAAGGCAGATGTATCTCAAGAGAGAAAACTCCCTTGAGCATTTGGTGATGTCCATGGGTTCCAGACTTCAGGCAGTCACCGAGTGCAAATGATTCACATCCAGGTATTAAAAATAATCCTAACATTTATGATCATGTTGGTTGGCCTGGTTTTCAGTATGGCTTTTCGAGATGGCTCTATGACAACGGTATTTATTGCGAATACTGCAGGGCGAACTGAAATGAAAGGTCTCGGCATGTACGAACACACACAATAACCACAATAACCACAATAACCACAACAACCATGTGCTTCTCGTCTACTCTGGTGGCTCAGAATACACAATACACAATTTAAACAAATGGACAAATCCATAATATTAAAACAGAGATACTACAAACTTTGAAGGTGGTAGCATACAAGGCGTTTTAGAGACGGTGACATGTCAGTGTTTACCTCCGAAGCCCTGGGGCAGCACCGCCTGCTGAGGTTGTGGTGCAGATACTCCAGGAGGAGCTCCAAACACAGCCCTAAAGGGGGAGAAAGGGAAATACAAGATGAGTAACAACAACATATCTAGATGTGTAGCGTATTTGGGTATCCTGGGCGTGGTCTCATTTTTTAAACCGCAAAAACAATGGCATAAAATACAATACATTTCATCAGCAAAGCCCTTCAGATAGAACAGCTTTTGTTAATATAGACTAACTGATCACTTTATTAGGCACGCCTTATAAACACAAGTGAAGAGCTTCACATCAAATATCACAACGAGGAAAAATACGATTTCGTCGACTTTGACCATAGCACGGTTGTTGGAGCCGGATGAGTTGGGTCAGAAACTGCTGATCTCCTGGGATTTGCGCATAAACTTCTCTAGAGACCGAACAATCACCGGTTTTACCCATAGTTTCCCCGATACTTATGTGTTTTTCCATAATGGGTTATCGGTTTTGCTATATCGGATCCACCGATAAATGGCGCCATCTTGTGGCCGTTTTGAGAATTGTATGCAGGACCGCCATAACAGCGTTAATGCATAAATGAGATGTTACATAAATGCCTAATATGCAGATTAAGCAGGTTAGCGCTAAGAAATATAGACGAACTCACAGTCACGTAATCTGTTTACCTCATCGAAGCTTTTATTTAAAAATAAATAAATACATAAAATACATAAAAAAATAAAATAAAAAAAAACCTTTGGTAACAGTGCACTTTTTTTTTGCACTCTTCCAGACCTCTCTATTTACTGGTGTATAAATAAGTTGTTTTGTTTGCGAGGAGGACGTTAAAACGGTTTAGTGGTGTTTGTGTGTGTTTAAAACAATAAATAAATATCGGTTCTGCATATCAGTTCTCGGGCACATAAACACGCAAAGAATCTTATCGGAATATACCAGTACGGGGTGTGGTTTAGCAGGTGGTATTTACCCTGGGGTACTGGTGACAGCGCCAAAGCTGCTGTTGCTGGGGGCTGGAATGCTGAAGCCGGTGTCTAGCACAGCCAGTGCAGCGTAGCGATCGCCCCCCAACATGGCTGCCTGAGGAGGGGGCGGACCCACACCTGCAGAGGGAGGAGCCGAGCTCGAACCTACAAGAGAACCAAAACAAACATCACCGTTAAACAGTGAGTGGTATTTGATTCGTGTGGGGTGTGTGTGTGTGTGTGTGTGTGTGTGTGATTGAGGAGTACCTTGGTCAGTTTTGCCAGAGCTGAAGATGTTGTCCAGGTCAGCAAGAGCAGCGTACCTGTCAGCAGGTACAGCTCCTCCATCTGCTTTAGCCCCACCCCCAGAGCAGTTGGCCTGGGTGGAGCCGTACGTGGCAAAGTCGGCACTGCAAGACTTGGGGAAGTTGTCAAAGTTGGCAAAGTTGGCGTTGGCCAGTCCTGCTGAGCCACCTGTAGGGGAGGACACGGTGAAACAAGGAACGGGGACAGTGTCAGGTGATGGAGAACATTCTTCAGATTATTCGTTTCTCACAAGTCGGTGAGAATGAAAAATACAACAAAACAGCACACACACACACACACACACACACACACACACACACTTTTCCACCACATGCGTTGCAAGGCATGATAACAAATTTGAACCCTGGACAAACTGTATCCTAGTGGAGTACCTGTGAAGGTATAGGAGGAGCTGTTTGCAGGTAATACAACTCCAAATTGAGGAAATAAGTGTTCAGATGAACGATCATGAAAATGAACAGTGTGTGTGTACCTGTTTGTGCAGGCTGAAATGGTGCTTGTGGGGCAGAGGGAAACGCAGCAGCACTCGGCACGGTGGCGGCGGCAGAACTCCCGAACGCATCGAAATTCGCAAAATCTGTGCTAGCGTTAGCATTCTGTGCTGCTGGAGGCCACAACACACACAACACACACACACATACAAACAAATGGGATGAGAAATGTGAGATGGAAGAAGATGGTGTAATAAACCTCACACAAATCGTCATGAGATGTTATGAAAGACGAAACGACGAACTGAAAGTCACGGGATCTCCAGTAAAACAGAACACACGATAAAATAACCAACGCTCTGACAGAACCGTGACTCCTACGAGGAGGTTGTGTTCCAGGACCCGTCCAGAACGTTTCTCTCGACTTACAAGTGCTCTCGCTCTCTCTCGTGTATGTCGAGGTTAGTCCTGTTTTCCCCTCAAAATACTCTTACAGGAGACAAAGTTTACCTGGATGGCTGTTGAAATTGGCAAAGTTGGCGAAGCCGGAGCTGCCCGCGGACTGTGACACCGGAGCGGCAAAGATGTCTCCGCCCAGATCGCTGAGCAGATCGAACTTCCTGTCCTGATGGCTCAACTGAACACGTGACACTACAGGGGACTGAGAGGGACAAAACACGCAGGTGTATTTAAAAAAAACAAACAAACAAAAACAAACAAACAAAAAAAAACTATTCAGACAGAGCCAGGAGATTACAATAAACAGGGAGGGACAACAAAGACATTTTATATATAAATGAACCAGTGTTATGTTCAATCAGATCATATTCATTCCCAATGCTTGGGGCTTGGGAAGAGCTAAAATGACCAATTTAAGTGACATTTGTTGTAAGCTCAGTGTAAACACAGCCATACACAGTTGTCATGCATCTCCCAGAGGGCTGTGTTCGTACCTGGCTGGGTGTGTTTCTGCTCAGGTGTAGAGCAGGCGCTGAATCTCCCAGTAGGGTTTTCAGCGGCCGCACTTCCGGAGTGCTGCTCGTGCTGCTGGCGGAGGAGCCCGACATCGAGGCATGGACCGAGGCTACCACCTTGGCTTGGTCTGGAGGAATATACCTGAGAGCAAAAGACAGAATAATGTCAAAGATATTCCGGTATCTCGGATCCGTTTAAATCACACCTGGTGCAAATTCTTAAAGAGAGAGTGGCTAAAGAGGTATCATAATTATGATCATGATGAGGAGTAAAGCAGAGTCATGAGTCTGCTTTATTATGGACTTTGGGTATTGACAGCTGCAGAAACGAATACAGGAAGGGATACAGCAACGGGAGAAGAAAAAAAATCCAGCATGATGCTAAAATATGAAGTATGAAGAATCAAAGATGTATTGTAGGACTATGAGAAAATAAGGACAAAAAAAGAAAAAAGATTCTCTGGTCTGTGTGAGCTCCATCCCAATTCATAGGAATGAATACCATCCCTACAGTGAATCATGGTGGTGGCAGCATCGTGCTATGGGGGTGGTTTTCAGCGGTGACTGGTTAGAATTGAAGGAAGAGTGAATGCAGCCAAATCCAGAGAGGTAGAAGAACCAGTATAGGGTGTGTACAAGACCTCAGACTTTGGTGAAGGTTCACAATCCATTTTATGTTATCATAATGATAATTAAAAAAACAAACAAACAAAAAAAAACTGCAGGGGTCCGTATACTGTGTTTCTCGTAGGATTATACCCAATATACGATTCTGTATGATACAGTGAGGGGAAAAAAGTATTTGATCCCCTGCTGATTTTGTACGTTTGCCCACTGACAAAGAAATGATCATTCTATAATTTTAATGGTAGATTTATTTGAACAGTGAGAGACAGAATAACAACAAGAAAATCCAGAAAAACGCATGTCAAAAATGTTACAAATTGATTTGCATTTTAATGAGGGAAATAAGTATTTGACCCCCTCTCAATCAGAAAGATTTCTGGCTCCCAGGTGTCTTTTATACAGGTAACGAGCTGAGATTAGGAGCACACTCTTAAAGGGAGTGCTCCTAATCTCAGTTTGTTACCTGTGTAAAAGACACCTGTCCACAGAAGCAATCAATCAATCAGATTCCAAACTCTCCACCATGGCCAAGACCAAAGAGCTCTCCAAGGATGTCAGGGACAAGACTGTAGACCTACACAAGTCTGGAATGGGCTACAAGACCATTGCCAAGCAGCTTGGTGAGAAGGTGACAACAGTTGGTGCGATTATTCGCAAATGGAAGAAACACAAAAGAACTGTCAATCTCCCTCGGCCTGGGGCTCCATGCAAGATCTCACCCCGTGGAGTTGCAATGATCATGAGAACAGTGAGGAATCAGCCCAGAACTACACGGGAGGATCTTGTCAATGATCTCAAGGCAGCTGGGACCATAGTCACCAAGAAAACAATTGGTAACACACTACGCCATGAAGGACTGAAATCCTGCAGCGCCCGCAAGGTCCTCCTGCTCAAGAAAGCACATATACATGCCCGTCTGAAGTTTGCCAATGAACATCTGAATGATTCAGAGGACAACTGGGTGGAAGTGTTGTGGTCAGATGAGACCAAAATGGAGCTCTTTGGCATCAACTCAACTCGCCGTGTTTGTAGGAGGAGGAATGCTGCCTATGACCCCAAGAACACCATCCCCACCGTCAAACATGGAGGTGGAAACATTATGCTTTGGGGGTGTTTTTCTGCTAAGGGGACAGGACAACTTCACCGCATCAAAGGGACGATGGACGGGGCCATGTACCGTCAAATCTTGGGTGAGAACCTCCTTCCCTCAGCCAGGGCATTGAAAATGGGTCGTGGATGGGTATTCCAGCATGACAATGACCCAAAACACATGGCCAAGGCAACAAAGGAGTGGCTCAAGAAGAAGCACATTAAGGTCCTGGAGTGACCTAGCCAGTCTCCAGACCTTAATCCCATAGAAAATCTGTGGAGGGAGCTGAAGGTTCGAGTCGCCAAACGTCAGCCTCGAAACCTTAATGACTTGGAGAAGATCTGCAAAGAGGAGTGGGACAAAATCCCTCCTGAGATGTGTGCAAACCTGGTGGCCAACTACAAGAAACGTCTGACCTCTGTGATTGCCAACAAGGGTTTTGCCACCAAGTACTAAGTCATGTTTTGCAGAGGGGTCAAATACATATTTCCCTTATTAGAATGCAAATCAATATATAACATTTTTGACATGCGTTTTTCTGGATTTTCTTGTTGTTATTCTGTCTCTCACTGTTCAAATAAATCTACCATTAAAATTATAGAATGATCATTTCTTTGTCAGTGGGCAAACGTACAAAATCAGCAGGGGATCAAATACATTTTTCCCCTCACTGTATACTGGTATATACAGTAAAATCACTATAAAGCCTCAACTCTGCACATAAGAAACGTCATGAACCATCTGGCTCACCATCGCTTCTTCTCGTATTTTTCCTGGAGGAACTCTTTGACTTTCTGCGGTTCCCTGAAGTCAGGCACAGCCGAGCTTCTGTCGTCGTAGAGGCCCAGCCATATCTGTTTGCACACCTACAGAAAGTGAAGAGGAAGAAAAAAAATGTATTTGTTTACAACACTGCAGGAGACAGGAGGGGGGACGAGCCAGTTAAGGTATTCATTACCTGCTGACATCACCAGACTGATCTTTATCTCAAAAACTTGTGTGTGTTCATCAGCAAAATAACCCTTTTCTTGTTAAAGCAAGTTTTATTCACATTCCACTCCTTAAGCATACTCATATACTGTAATAGTACTGTAGTAAAAAAAAAAAACAAAAAAAACAAAAAGAAGAGTTACGGAAACTGAGCAGTCTTGAAGTTTCGTTTCAGCACTGTGTGAAGTAACACGTGTATTATTTTCATTGTAACAGCGAGGTCTGAAGCCCATTATTCTGCCTACATCCTTGTGATTTGCCAACAATTAAAATGATTAACAAACACGTCATGCTTTTTAGTGATTTAATGATCTGGAACAAGTTCCTAGTTCCTGTTCTAAACTTACGTTAAACAGTAGTTCCCTCAGTCTCTCTCTCCCTCTCTCCCTCCCTAAACACACAGCTTGTCATTTTACTGAGAAACCAGAAAGCGTAAACTCCTCTGTCCCGAACACTTTCCTGATACTGGAGACTCATTCCATAAACGTTAGAGAAACATCTCCTTACAGAACACTTCACAATATCAACTGTTAAGCAAGATTTATTATTATTTTTATCTTTAGATTATGTGGAGCGTACACCATACAAGTCCCTGTGACTGAGCTGCTACTATGTACTGCATGTAAATTCTCATTTTAAAAAAAAAAAAAAAGAAAAAACGCCATGGCAGAGACACAGATGATACAAGAACTAATACAAGAAGCAGCTATAAAACTGGACTATATTGATGGCTCTGTCTAAACGTTAACACAGAGACCTCACACAGTGACAAACACTGACACCATTTAGAGAAGATCAATGAAGTCAGTCACACATAGTGACACACACACACACTCGCGCTCTTTCGAAAGTGTTGAAGCTGTTTATTATGTAAAGGGTGAGCAGTCACACATTAGGGATGTGAAGAGAAACCCAGGAAGTATAACACTCAAAACAGCTCATTATTTTACTGGAATTCAAACTAGTTCTGGTTTTGAAACCTACTTGTTCCACTACGAATAACAACCTGATAACCCGGACACGAAATCTGCTACAAGGTACCTGGAGTACGGAAAGCAGGCCAAAACTGCGAGATGGCAGGAAAGCAGAAAAAAAAGAGGAAGAAATAAAATGAAGTTACAAGACTAGGCAGAGAGAGAGAGAGGAAAAAAAAAAGAAAAATAAAACCCATATGTAGGAGTCAGCAAGTTTTCAGCACAGAGCTACAGACAGCACTGACACCACCATCACGTTTATTACACCTTAGCTTTAAAACCACTTTCACACGCTTCAGCTCCAACTGTGGAATTTTATGCGGGTAAAAAAAAAAAAAAAAGTGTCATAAAAATTTTAACTGTGTGAAATTTGATCTGTTCCCTAAGAGCAGCTGGCTCACTACATTTCGTTACAGTTATACGTGAGAAAAACGCTCGCTTGGGTGTGGCACGTCTTCCAAACCACCCTGATGATGAAGACGAGAGTTGGGAAAGAGGACAGGAACAACAAAGCAGAACTTTCTGTAATCCTTTAGTTTTTCAGCCAAAACACTGTGTGCTGTTCTCTACAGACCGCCAGAGGCATGGTGCAGCAAATGGCAGAAAAGTAAAGAAAGATCACAGTGTGTGTGTGTGTGTACATTTAACTTACGGATGTATTATGTAACATAAAAAAAAAAAAAACACAATTATTGATATGGTGAAGTTTTCTGTAAGGTTTCTGCTATGTATATCATTTGTGGAAGGAGTCTCCAGTGCCAGTTTAACGCCTTTCACTTTTCCCTCACGGGGTCTTCAGGACAGATGACATTTGCACTTTCTGGTTTCTCAAGAACATGACTATCTTCAAACTTCATGAGGCAGGGAGTCAAGGGGGTAAAAAAAGTGAGGCCAGTGAGGGAACGACTGTTTATTGCTGCTATAATGTCTCATGGACATTCCACAGCGTTAAATACAACTATAAATGGTTAAAAAGCACGACTTGTTCATTAGAGGTCGACTGATCGACCGGTTATTGGAAAAATCCACACCGGTAGTTTTTACTGGTAGCGTCTGGTGCAGGAGCAGCTGAGAAGGGTCCGCTGTCATCATACAGCACGAGAGCGGCCTCTAGAGGCGAGATAAAAAACCCCATCACTGACTAATTTTGTTGTGATATTTGAAATGTTTTTTTTTTATTCATTTTGGACATCATGTCCAAATGTGTTATTTGGAGTGTTACTTGGTTCAGATAGGATGCATATCTTTTATTCACTTTAATCATTAATAGTCATTATATATTAATATTTATATACTTATTTCATTTTTTAAAAAAAAAACTACAGTACATTTTTGTAAACAAGTTGTATTAGTTGAATAGTTACATTTCCAGCAATATTTTAATTTGAGTGTTGTGTTTTCGATCAGTATCAAATTTTAAAAACTAATTGGTTATCTGCAACCTAGTACCGCCCAACTTGGTTATCGGTATCGCTAAAATCCACTACATCTAAATGTTATAATTGTTAGCAAATCACAGCGGTATAAGAGGAATAAAACACTTTGTGACGTGCTGCTATAAGAAAAATAATCCACTCCAGGGCGGTAACACACAAACCACTCTGTCGCTGATTATTTTCCCGTAACAGCATGTCATCGTGGTTTAATCCTTAATTATTCACAGGAATATACTAACTACCCCTGTGTTCTAGTCATTGTGACGCGTACCGCGCTTGGTTAAGGTAATCTGATTGTTCTTTTTACAGAACTAGTGTGTCAGAATTTGAGGCAGTCACTTTGCCTGATTTGACTGAGAAATGTTTCAATCTAGCATAAAAAAAACAACAATTCTAAGAGTATAAAAGGTCTGAGACATCGTGATTAAAATCAGAGTATCAATTTTGGTACCTGAGCAGGAAGTCACACTTTGAGACACAAAACTGGACATACATGGAGGTTTGTTGTTTTTGTTCGTTTTTGTTAGCAACAATCTATCCAGTTAATGTTAGTGATGAACGATATGTATGTTTATTACCTCGAAACAGCAAATCGTACAGTCGCTGTTATAGATTTAACGAGCGAAGATCTCGTATTAAAAGTAAAGAAGCGCTCGAGCATCCGTGTTGATCACGTCGTGCGCCAAACTCGGGACACCGCCTTGACTTTCCGAGTAGGAATTTCCGATTCGAGGGGCGTTTTCTCCGGCTCTTCCTAGTCTGAAAGTTTTACTCAATCAAACTCAGAACAGTTCTCTGTATATTGCATCGTGCATCATGAACTGTTGACCAACTGACTAATTTTTAGCTGTTTACTCATCACGAAGAAAAACCTGACACGTGTAAAATCACTGTACTCGCTTGTCTTATCGTCAAGACCCGTGTTGGTAAACAGGAAGTTGTTTGGAGCACTTGAACCCGTTTTACTGAGAATATAAACACAGGATTAGAGCTGCAACAACTAACCGATAAAATAGATAATAATCGATTATGAAAATAATCGTTAGTTGCAGCCCTACACAGGATATAACCGGATCACCTGTTAGATATTCAAATGTTGTACTGATGTGGCGTTATTCACCCGGATTCAACGTTACCTCATTTCCATGCTTCTGTAGAAATTCTATTTCCTGTTGCGTGAAGGTTGTCATGGAGATGGACTTCACTCTGTGGGGAGGGTTCAAACCTCGCCTAAAGAGAGACAGAGAGCCAAAGAGTTGTTATGACAGAGCTGCGTAGTTAAACTGTAAGCAGACGAACTGAAAGGATGACGATCTGATTGGGAGATCTGACTCAATGAAACGTGTCCCGCTTCCATCACGGTCCGTCCCTGGTGATGAAACTGACGTGGAAATCGGGGCTGATTGTTTCTCGATGTTAACCACTATGCAAAGGAGCGGAGGTTCAGCTCAATTTCAAAGCACATGCCCCAGATACTAGAATACATCTCTAGTCCTTACAAGAAAGACAGTCTAGAGCACATAAATGTCAATATGAGTACAACTCGACACCAAACAATCAATGAAGTAGATGGAGATAACCGTTTAATAAATGGTACACTATACGGCCAAAAGTTCTTGGACACCTGACCGTCACCACCTGATTGCTGGTATAATGCGCTCTAGTCTTCTGCGAAGGCTTTCCACTAGATTTTGGGGTGTGGCTGTGGGGGTGTGTGGTCATTCAGCTACAAGAGCGTTAGTGAGGTTGAGGTCAGGCGCTGATGTTGATGTGAGGAGGCTTCAGTTCCAGTTCATCCCAAATGTGATGAGTCAGTAGGGTTGAGGTCAGGGCTCTGTGCCGGACACTCGAGATCTTAACTTCGTCAACTTCTTCCAACCTTCACACACCATGTCTTCATGGAGCTCACACTTTTTGTGCACTTTGGGTCGTGCTGGAACAGGTTTGGGCCTCTTAGCTCTTAGGGAAATTGTGAAGCTACAGCGTACAGAGACGTTCTATACAACGGCACGCTTCCAACTTTGTGGCAACAGTTCGGGGAAGAAGCGCATACGGGTGTGACGGTCAGGTCAGGTGTCCACAAACCTCTGGACATCTAGTGTATATCAAGAGCAGGGGGAAATCAGTGAAAAAAGTGAAAAACGCTGGATGTGATGTACAAAATGTTTTATATAAAAAAGTGTCTAACTATTGTCCCCGAGTGATTTCTGCGATTTCTATGTACACAGACAGGGTTTGTGCACGTTTTTCCATCTCTGTAGAGATGGAAACCAAACAGCAAACGAAACAAGGGCACAAGTTTCAACTGACTTACAGGTGTAAAAGTGCCCGAAGATGATATGTCCGTTTTACAAATGCAATAACATGCTTTTTACACCCTGATTCTGTCAAACACTAGCAATTGAGAAGGTGTATGCTGGCAGAACAAGGGAGGAAGTCGAGAGAAAGAGGGACACGGTGAGAAAGAGCACAGGAGGGGTTAATTTGATAGGGGATGTGTTACACTTCTGCAGGGCCGAGTATTAGATTAGCTCCGGTCCCTGTGTGCAAGTGTGTGTACACTATATTCGGCAGTCTAGCGTAGCTGCAGTCCCTGTTCTCTCAGAAATCTGAGTTATTAGCTTGCTATTTCACAAAACTGGGACAAGGACAACAAGGTGAGACTGCAAGGCACCTCGGGTTTCTTGTGTCTGCAATGCGTGTCTTAGGGATGCGACAATAACGATACCGGTGTCAGGAATCCTTCTGATAACATGCTCATTTAATCGTACTAGTGTTAAAAAAAAAAAAAAAAAAGGGACTCTCCAGGGTGTGTGGGTGTGTGTGTGTGGGTGTGTGTGGGTGTGTGTAAGAGCATGAATGACCCCTCTGTCATGGCTCAGGTGTCAGTGTCTTTATTGATATGGTTTTAGCCAATTTTTGCCATTAACTACAAAACAAAACTTTCCAACATACAGGTGAGCGCATGTGTGTGTGGCCCAGATTGACCGTCCTAAAACCAAAGGTAGGGCAGAAGTATGGAAATATACTGTAGTGCCACTCTCTCTCTCTCTCTCTCTCACTCACACACACACACACACACACACACACACACACACACACACACATACACAAACACAGTTGTACTTTCCCTTGTGGTCATCAATACGTGTTTGCCAGTCTGGAGGTTCAGGTTTAGGATGAAAAAAGGCTCATGAGACTGAGGAGCAGGAACCAGGAGAGCTGTGCGTGTAAGACTAGATCAGATGCTGAATTATTTATACTCCAAAACTGCTGGCTGCTTCCTCTGACAGTTTGGCCAACAGCCCATTGTTTAATAATTGTTGGCGGCTTTTCTGCCCTACAAGGGTCTATATGGATATGTGAAGAGTGTATACAGATCTAGAAGGGTATTTAAGGGTATATAATGTTCTACAAGGGTCTACAATAGGTACGCAAGGGTCTATAAGAGTATACAAGGATCTAGAAGGGTCTGGAAGGGCACATAAGGATCTATAAGGGTCTAAACTGGTCTATAAATGGTACATAAGGGTCTACAAGGGTGCATAACGGTCTATATGGGTCTATAAGGGCTCATAAGGGTTCATAAAAGGTTTATAAGGGTCTAACAAAGGTCTTTGGCGATCCAGTTCACTTTTTTACTTGCCTAGTATTAGTAAGTCAAAGTGAACTTTATTAATTTATCTTCATTAACCACTTGATCCCGGCCCTGGCTGCAGGCCTATTAGCCGAAATAATTTAAATCCAACCAGCTATGCTGGCGTTAAGACAGATACTGAATTGCTACAGCATACATCCTGACATGCCTTTGTAACATATCTCCCAATGCTAACGAGATTCGAATAACTTTTCATTGAAAAAATAATTTTTAAAAAATTACTAAAATCACCGCAGCATATAACCAACATGCTAGCTTTCTGTCGATGCTACAAACAGGAGGTGTTGCCTCAGAAACTTTATTAGAAAAGCAAAAGAACTAGGGTTGGGTGGGACAAACAAAAAATCGTCTATCACAATACTCAAAGGCATTTCTACGATACAGAATATGCCTCGTGCTCACAAACTGCCGGCAATACAACAGGAAATGGATTTCTCAACAGGAACTCACTTGAGACTGGCAGCAAGAGCATGTAATGTGATTCAAGTGATTTCCTTTGTCTTGGTTTCTGAGCCACGTACAGTCAGATCAGTTTACCAAGTAACACAAAGTTTAAAAGAGGTTATTATCAGCTGTTACGTGTACATAAAACAGCTGGTCATTGAATCAGAGCAGAGCAAATACTGTACAGCTCAGGTTTAGACTCGTACGGCTTCAATCACCTGATTTTGATTCTGCTGCACTGATTGAACAGGAAATTGCATCAGACCACAATGCCTTCGGGTGACATTCTGCTCCTGACTCAGTCACAGGCTAGAGCCGTGAATCAAATCCATATGGAGAGGTTTTATTACACGGTAGACAGCCCTCTGCACTTCCTGTCTTACAGGTATAACAGGTGAAAAATGGTTGTTTCTGCAGTAACCAAATTTGATGCTGAATGTTAAAAAAGTGAGTCCCCCCCCCCGCCAGGTCTACAAAATAAGTTATTTATAGCAGTTATACAACATAAAATACTGTATGAACACAAACTACACTGTTATTAAGTTAAACATAACACCTCTCAAACGACAGGTAAAGGCGTGGGAAGGCTGGTCAAGTCAAGGCTGCGATCCTCGTTGGACCTTCGCACCAACATCAGTGCTTTAATCTCTTCTTTTCCATATGTTTAAGGCATGAAACGGATTTTTGTTTTCCCCTTTACTCATGCTCTTGCTGCTTGAACCCCTCTGCATGGCCTCGCACTCATCCAAGTCAAATTAGCATGCGTGAGTTTATCAGGTTTAAAAAAAAAAATCTTTTTAATTTTTCGATTTTGTGATAAAAACGATAGAGAGAGAGAGAGAGAGAGAGAGAGAGAGAGAGAGAGAGAGAGATTCGGGCTTCACACACACACACACACACACTAAATCCACTCAAGTGAGATTAAACTTCCTGTCCTGCTGTTTCCACTTCCTGTTACACGAGTTGACCACATGGTGCTGATGCAGTGGAATGTAGCTCCCACTTCCTGCAGGAGGGCACATAAAAGCAGGGACGAACAGACACACACACCCCTCGAAATTGAGATTCGCCTATGATTCATGAGATTCATGATTTGATTTTTTAACATTTTTTTTAAAAATTATTATTACAAACTGACCAGAAGCAGCTGATGTTAAAATTTTTTAGTTAATTTTTCAGTTTGTACAATAATTTTATTTCTCTATTTTAGTGTTAAATAAATAATACAAAAATATAAAATTTGTATAAAAGCTAATAAAAATATTTTTTTATTGAAAATAAAAATGACTATTATTAATAAACATTTAGTATTTATAACTTTTTTATTTATTTAAATGAACGAGGCACTACCGGATTGCTGGACGTTTGTGAGCACCTATATTTGTTGTACACATGTGTATGGGAGAAATGCCGTTATCCTCCACGTTTACTGCCGAGTGAGCTGTTCCTAAATCCCAGAGTTTGGTTATCCTTCTCACCCGGGTACAGCGTAAACCGAGCCAGGACGTGCGGGTGGAACTAAAAATAGTGCAGACGACCGACTGATCAAAAGCAGCAGTCAAAGAATCCAGAACCGTCCTGATTAACGTCTCCGGCTGGAACTGCTTCTGTACTGGCACAAATATCTTCAGCAGTAGACTAGAGGAATGTCTGCTTAGGTTTCTCTCTCTTTTCCTCTGGTCCGGGGCCTACCGACGTGTCCACTCCGGCTCTCGTAGGGCAGATAACGACCAGAACATTTTACTCCTAACCAACAGAATGACGTGTCTGATGACTGTATTTATGTTGCGTGTGCTGTAATAAACACGCTTAATCATCAGGAGGTTTATCAGTGGAACGAGGGTGTGTGAGTGTTGCTCCTAATAAATCTGGCACTGAAGCACGCTCTGAAGTGTAAAGAACTCAGGTAGATCACTGACATCATTTGGCGTACTTAACCAGACTATTTGACTATTCAAACTAATCTGACGACTCAGACAGGATTAAAGTTCTGATCCGAGAATCGAAGGGTACCACTCTCGTGTTTGCTCTCGTCTTTAGCGAGACCCGACTACATTCCGACAGGGTTCGAGACACGTTCGTTCAGACCTAGCTTACGTTAGGAGTCAAAAACTTGGTGAAATGTACACGAGCGATGGGCGAGATTAAACACAGCTGCCCGTTTGTGAAGATCGGTGCGTAAGGGTGAACGCGGGACAAGCGGATTTCACAACCGGAACATCAAAACGATTCAATACGAATGTTTCAAGTCATCGTGTATCGGAAGAACGATCACGGAAAACGTTGACAGGAAATGAAGAACCAAGCCAGGCCTGAATATTTAAAAAAACGAGATGTTCTAATATGCTTCTGCTCGGTATTATGTGGAAATTCTGTTTCCTGTGACTCTGAAAACAGCCGCCATTTTAAGGTACCTCGGTTCCTGTGGGTAAGTCTGAAGCTGCCGCAGACTGCACAAGGCCAAAGTCATTTAGACTGGAATTCATCAAATAGCTCAATTATCTTCATGATCCTCTGGGAGAGTCAAACTGGAATATTTTTATCAGACACACTTATTACACTGTGCCCGAGACACAGTGCACACTCGCACAGAAAACACTACATCTGATTATTATTCATACGGTACAAGATTCCCAGAGGACACTTTAATTAACACACTCTGAGGAAAGCCCTATCCTCTAGGGCTGGGCGATATATCGATAGAATATTGATATCGTGATAAATGATTCCGCGATACATTTTTTTGAGACATCGTTGATATGGTGATGTATTTTTAGAAATTTATTTATTTTTTTTTTAAATTACAAATTAAACTATACTGAACGCCACCGATTTAACGCCTTTTTAATCTTTGTAGGCATTAAAGAAAAGTATCATCAAACTCAGTTTAACGTCTTTTTTGTTCATTTTGCTACTGTTTTGCAGACAGTTTGTCAGCTAAATGATAAATCGTGATACACATTGTGTATCGTAGAAACGTCCGAGTATTGTGATGTGATATTTTTGTCATATCGCCCAGCCCTGTTATACGCCGTCTTCCGCATACAAGGTGACAGATGCCTGATGAATGGCTACTGTCGCTGTGATTGACACACACACACACACACACAGAGAGAGAGAGAATGCCCCTCCCACCCGTCGTTGTCAAGATTCGGACTCGCGATTTAACATTTTGTAAAAGTTCATTTTGTAAAAGTTAACGCCAAGTTAACCTTCCTCTCGCATTCTTAGTCGACAAGGATTTTCACTGACTAACTGCACCGCATTTATTTACTTCTTTTAATTTTACGCGCGCGTTTATTCAAATTTGTGGCCGGCTGCTGTTAGACATTCAGGCTGGAGGACGGAATCTAGTAGCCTCGTAAAAAAACTCATTACTTCAGACAGCAGGGACTGAAGCTTTAACTCACCGGAACGCCGACGTCTTTCTGACGGCTCAGGCATCTGGAGACACGGCGAGCAACGTCCACCGAGACCAGACGACGTTCCCAGCGACGTTTCTGTTTACTCTCCTCGCGTCCCTTTATTAGATGGCTTGTTCCACTTTTCCCAGAACGAGTGACGTCAGAACCTTTCGGCTAATTGAGAGGATTAATTCGATTTGCGCGATGGAAACTGAATTACTTGGAGAAATGTTTGAGCGGGCTGGAACCGGGAATTACTCGAAATTCAAATCAAAGAAAGAAGAACGGATGATGAAACCAAGCGCATGCCAGCAGAAACACATTTCTGCAAAGAGGAGACACCGCATCCATGAGATGGCACCGAGCCAAAACGGTGGCTCAGATATCGGCGACCAAAAACAAACAAACAACAAAAAAAAAACACCACATTGGATTAAAAAAAACATCACATGGGTATCGGCAGATTTTTAGTATACGTACTGGTATCATGCCATTTCTAGAAACTGCTATAAAAACAAGTAAGAGACAAGGCTGATGCAAAGTGCAGTTACCACTACCACGTCCTGAAGTGTGCTATTCCTCAACGTCCGTTTATTACGGTATTCCATGATTTTCTATACATACATTGACTCACGTAAGAAAAAAAAGATAATGGCCAACTGCTGCTACTTGCCCTATTTAATCTCGTAGCATGCGTATCAGTGACCCTCCCCGAAATACGTCACTTCTCAAATTGCAAAACGAAGCACAGATGCTTCGTCCCGTCACCTTTGTTTCATCATATTTTCAAAATTAATGCCGGAACTTTGGCTCACCCCAAACTGCAATAAGAGGCAGTGACGCCACGTCTCTGACACCATGGTGTGAACGGAGTGTGATCATACGACCAAAATACAACCCGATAGATAGGGACTCCCATGATCGTTTTATTGCTGTCCGGATGAGAGTTTTATCACCGAGGAAACGTGTAAAAGTTTATTACGTACGTCCTGCTGATAAATTAATCAGATATGAACAAATAGTGCGTCTGCGATACAAGTCACCGTGAATGAGCGATATTCGAACGAGCGCATTGATATGAGCCTCAGAGCCGGAACTACTTACTGTCAGAGCTGCTGCTGCTATAGAAAACCGAACACCACCTTCTGACCAATCAGAATCGAGAACTCAACAGCGCTGTGGCGTAAAGCGCTTATATATGGCACGAGCTAGATTTGACTCAGCTAGCATGCTATAAGACGTTCGCGCATAGTTACACACTAACACATTACTAGTTACTAAGTGAAGCCCATCAACTAAAATGTGAGTTGTGTTAATATTTATTAGTTTAAAGTAAAATTAGAGCTAGGCACCAGGTTGTGATATGGTTAGCTAACGGCGCGCGCTCACACACCCTAATGGCACGCTAACGAGTTCCAACTTCTAGAGCTGGCTAGCGGTTTTCCACAAACACGCACTAAACAGCTAAGCTAAACTAGTTTTACGGTTTTATTATTTGGCCTCGCGTGCTACATTTCTTCAAAAATATACCTTTTCACCGAAACAATATAGAATGTAGAGAATAAGAGTTCAAGGCCTGGAGTGAAGTTAAGTTAACGGTAAACTCGTAGCTAGGTTAGCCTCCAAACAGGTAGTTAGCCGAGATGAAGTCAGCTTGCACACTGATTCAGTTAACCAACAATAAACTTTTCTTCACATAAACCTAAACAACCGAAATAAAGAATTAAAAATAAATAAATAATAATAATAAAAACCCTGCGGGGTATGAATATGTATGTAATCAATATTATCGCGTTCTAGCTAGGCTGCAGTTAGCGTCTGCTAGCCGCACGAGCTAACCCAGCCTCGCCTACTCTTTCATGAATAATAATGTATATAATAACCTTTACTATAGTTAATCACATTCTCGGGATACGTAAAGAAAATGTCTGTCAAGTCGAAATAAAAGAAAAGAATGTCGAAAAAAAGGTCATAACTTCGCGGCTGTGCTAGAAACACCAGATTCATTGAATCCCAAACGCCCCGCTATTCCCTACACAGGCGCCCTACATGCATAGGGGGTGATATAGCGGTTTGTGCGCCTCATCGAGTGCGCTACGTAGACGACAGAGAGAGTATTTGAGACGCGGCCCAGGTTGTTAAGGCTACTTACAGGATACCGGAGCAGGAGGTGCAGACGAAGGAGCCGTTGGTCATGTTCGCGTAGGTCGGGCCGCGCTGGTCGCAGTCAAAACACTTTCTGTTGGGTAGTAAACTCGTCATTTCCCTCAGCATCTTCAGGTGTTTCTCCTCCTGTTTTCGCTTCGCACTCGCCGCCATGGCCGGAGCCGAAAGAGTTTTATATACGCGGAGGTGAAGAAAAAAACTTTTTATTCCCCAAATAAGGGAGCGATTCAGATAGAAAGAGAGAGGGAGAGGAGGACAGGAGCCGGAGTTCACTCCAAGGGTGTCACGGTGTTCACGGAACGGAGGAGAGAGAGAGTGAGAGAGTAGGCAAGACGCCGCGCTCTGCTCGCCAGAGGGCGCGCTCACTGCGCATGCGCAAAGCTTGCACCGCCCCGCAACCTAAAAAGAGTTCCATCCTGCAGAGAACCGAGTGACCTAATTCACAAGAACCTCAGCAACCATCAGGCGCAATGCATAGTGTTCTGTCGGAGCTGTAAATATATAAAAAATGAAATGAATTAATTCCTGAACAAGTTAATTCATATCACTTGATATGTGTATGATTGAGTCATACGTGCATACATTCATTTCCACAAGTGGGTTCAGACAAAATATAGTGGAGAAACCTACTACTACTACTACTACTACTACTACTACTATTTACTACTACTACTACCCAAAATACTGTACATGGTGTCCCAAAAGTCTCCATACTCCAGAAACGCTATAAAATGCTAAAATAAAATGAAAACAAAGCTTGTGTTTGTGTACATTCTTCTTATTATATTATCATTCACAGAAAACAACTCTCATACTTGCAAAAAAAAGGTCAATTTTAATTTTCAGTGAAGGCTAAACACTTACATAGATGAATATACTGTACAATATATTATTACAGAACACACATCACGATTTGGATGACTTGTTTATCTGGAATATAAACCGTATCACCTTAACAACTGAACGTACAGCACTAAAGCTGATCCGTCTATTGCTTTAATCTCTTCGTCTTCATAATCCTTTTACATATAAAAATCCTCAAAAAAAAAAAAAATCAATCAATCTGTTCAGTTTGTCTATTCGTAAACTCCAGCACAGGCCTGGTTCATGTATTTATCTTCAAAATAAACGGTATGATAACAAGGCATTCTGGGAAGGGTGTCATGTATTAAGAGATGAAAATTTAGCTTGTAAATTAAATGGATGCATGAACCAAATTCTATCTGACGATCCTGTTTGAGCGGTTTTTACTTTATTCAAATAGGAACATCGTAGTACACACAAAACACCTCAACAAACATTCAAACAGAACAGATTCAAGCGCTAACATTTTTTCGGGGATATAAATTAAAGGGACGCAGAAATATCCAGCACTCCATCACTATCATCAAGCAGAATTATTCAGAATTATTTAGACTTGTTACTGAAGCAAGCTGTGTCGCAAAGTCTGAGGGAAAACAGATCAGATAAATTGAGGAGGGGGACAAAAAAAAAAAACAAAAAAAAAAACAACTGAATTTCCTCAAAGCAGAAGTCCAGGAGTCATAAAATGGTGGACTGCAGTCTGGATACAGATCCAGCACAGCATCAGTACCAGGACGTTTAATGTACACACACACAAAAAAAAAAAACCCAGTTCAGCGACTCCAGCTTTCTAAACATGACCATCAGTGCAGATTCCCTTGTCTTGAACGCTTTGTCTAATCACATGCAAATGATTTATCTGAAGACTCATGATAGCAGGGCTAGCTACAGAATTATCAGACTTCATAGATTTTAAACCGTTCTATCAAGTAACTTTAAAGTAATGAATTAGTAATTAGTTAAGTAATGGCGAGGATGGAAAAACCCCAGAACGTTTAAAGAGAAACAGACAGAAGTTTATTCAGCACATGCCGTTCTAAACAGAAT
Organism: Ictalurus furcatus; assembly: GCF_023375685.1. Taxonomy (NCBI): domain Eukaryota; kingdom Metazoa; phylum Chordata; class Actinopteri; order Siluriformes; family Ictaluridae; genus Ictalurus; species Ictalurus furcatus. The sequence goes on along the minus strand of NC_071271.1, from coordinate 5,031,185 downwards.
CTCATCTGTTCAGAATGTGTGGTAACGTGAAGCTACGAAACAAAGCCGAAAGACGTCTAATTTATTTCAGTCCCTACAGGATTTCGCCATTGCAGAAACGAACGCAAATATAATATTCGGAGGAACTTGTCGTTTTAAAAATCGCCGCAGATTTGGGCGGAGACGAGTCATGTGATGTCATCACAGTGTCACGTGTGTCGAACACAAGTACAGCTAAAAAGGTCTCATTTACCAACAAACATCACTGTGAAAGAGTGTGCTGAACAATTTCGTGAGTTCGCAGATTCTAGTAGTTTTCCAGGGGGGAAAAAAAAGCACAAAAAAAACTCTGCAAGTCGTATTGAAAATTTTAAAAAAGCCACAGCAAAATCAAGTGAACGCAACGATCACGAAAAAACTCCACAAAATCCTGCACGGACTGCTGTAGCTGTAAATAACTCATCTTAAATGGATAAGCATTAAAACACTGACATCATCAACATTCTGGGATGTTACTGGACCTTAATTACACTTCAGTTACAGGAATAAATACTCCTGATGAAATTGATTCAAAGAGTATTTAAAGTCAAGGAACTTAAATGATCCGCCATTATACGTACAAACAGACCATTAAATAAGAAGCAGTCAAAGAAACAAACAGCTGCTTCACATGTGAGGAGACATTTCTTTTTTTTAAAAAACAAACAAACCACAACATTTACACTCAAGTGTTGTGTTTTTTCACCTGATCTCGTTAGAAACCGAGTGGAAGTATGTGTTCCACACCGCTCCCTAAACCGGACCGTCCAAATTTACTTCAGACAAACAGAGACATTTGAAGAGACTAAAGCAGCAGATGTTATTCACCTGGTGAAAGACAGACAGATGACAGAGCGCACGTGTGTGTGTGTGTGTTTATCCTCTGCTGACCGCCTGCTTCACTGCTGATGTTTCAGGCTGCTCCTGTTTTGTGGAAAAGTCGAGTGGTTTGCGGTTTTCTGTGTAGCCGAAGAGTTTCCTCAGAGCCACGCGTGCTGCCTCCTCCTCCGCTGCCGACAGTGTCTCACCAGGCCCGTGAGCCAGCAGCTTCTTATCACTGAGACACACACACACACACACACACACACACACAACAACGTATTAGAGTAACATTTCCTATTTTACTGTTAGAGTAAAGAGTAAAGATCAGCTAATCCAGTAAAACGTCCATCGTCGACATGTTAGTCTAGCTGCATTGCATTCTGGGACTTTGAGTGCAGAAATTTTCTTTGATGCCTCATTAATATGACATTAAAGATCACCGTGTAATGGAAAAAGGTGAGAAAATGGTTTCAGGATGGAGATTTCCTGTGACTCTGGGTTTCCTGCGAAGGACTTTTTAGATAATACGATCATCTAATGCTGTTCTCGTCCTTTCTGACACTAACACGGTATGTGTGTGTGTTTGGCATACCAGTAAAGTCCAACGAAGTAGAGCGGGAGAACGGTGCTGGCCCCCGAGGACTGGATGAGGCGTGGCTCGGGGAGTGATGCTCCTCTGCGGCTCAGCTCCTCCACTAATATCCCCATGGGGTTCACCACTTTCCACATGTCAAACAGGTCCTTCCCTATCAGCTGCGTCACCAGGAAGTCCTGCGCACACACACACACACACACACGATTGTGGGTAATGGGTAGGAAAATAGTGCAACATGTCAATGGAAGAAACTAAAACGGCGTTTCGTCACACAATAAGCTGCCACTCGGACGCCTCTGAAGATCAGGTTCATTATAAAGAATAATATGTAATTTACCTACAACTAGAACCCAGGATTCTATCATGAGAACGCTATAGTGTACATCAAGTCCCGTCTCACCCTGATGAAAAGCCCCGCCCTCTCCGAGCCACTGCTCTGCTCCAGCGCACCAATCACAGCAAAGAACGTCTCCCGGAGGATGTCATCCGGAACAGGAAACTCCGCCGTCATCGCCAGTTCCTCCACCGCCAGGTTCCGAGCCACGTAACACATGACCTCCAACCCAGTTAGGTGACAGACGATGGCTGCTACGCCGTCTTCCGGCAGACTGGGGAAGGTTCCCCTGCACCAATCCGCGAGAAAACCCTGCGCACCAGACAACGAGTCAGATTTGTCCGAGAACCGTATGAACACTTCTCGTACCGTTTATTCTCTCTGGTTCTGATGTTCTGTGATTCTCACCAGCGTGAAGTTACGCCCATGTTCCTGCAGCTCTGCATTGTCTCTGAGGTTTAGCGCTGTGCTCTCAGCATCCAGACCCAACGAGCGGCGTCTCTCTTCCTCGGAGCGGACGTAGCAGGGGTTCACGAACGCCATCTTCAGGAGGTCGGTAGAGAAATGCTCCTTCAGCCGGGCACTGAACGCCTCCACCTCAGCATGATAATCCCAGTTAGGCTGCTGGGAGCTGAAGAGAGAGAGAGAGAGAGAGAGAGAGAGACAAGTTTCCAAACTAGGATCACTTAATTTACAAAAAGAAACGCAGCCCATGACAACGATCATGATGACAGTTGAAGGTTTTAAGACAGACAAGGGTTAAAATAGTTTTCTTCGCAGCTCTGCTGTAGTGCATAACTTAAAGTGGCTTTATTAAGTCTTCATTCACGTTTTCTTACGCTCAAGTCGATCAAAACAAAACTACAGCTGCTAAATAAACGCACACAATTAGAAAACAACAAATTAGAAATACCAATGCTTAAATGGCCTTGAATTCATCCTTAACTTGCAGCCGAATCGCAAATGGCTCCAAACTACAGGACTAGTGCACTATCTAGAGTGTAGTAACCATTACATTATGCCCTAGATAGTGCGCCTATAAAGGGCGCGGTGGATGTGATTGGGATTGAGCCCGTGCTGTAGCAGGGACTGGACACTGACCGTGGCGTTGGAGGCGGAAGACCTTCGAGTCTCCTCTTCCTCTCCATGAGCAGAGTGTAGGCCTTCATCCATCGCTTCTTCTCTCTGCTCTGTGTGACCAGGACACTTCTGCAAACATGCCGATAATGAAGCCCAAGCGTCAACACACCGCGACTCACAAGCGTCCTACAAGCCGCCATGACACTCCATGGAGCGACAAGACAACATCCGGCGGAAATGAGACTCAAACGCTTTAAAAAAAATTAATTAAAGTTTGTAAGGCATTCAAATTTAACAAGAAATTATTTTATTCTTAATTGACATTGAATGTAAAAAAGAAAAAAAAATCTTCGTTATTATTTTTTTTTATCCGGCAGTAAGCCCGTACTTCTAAACTGCTCGTCCATTGGACAGTCAGGAAGTCGTTCGCGCGTAAACTAGCCAATAGCAGTATAGGGGCGGGACTTGTCTAGATTCTCACTGGAACCATTTAGTGCAGACATTATTACAGCGACAACACGCGGCCGGAATGAGGACCGAAAATAAAGAGGAAAAAAACAAACAAAGGAATTTTACTTTTGTAAATCTGGATTGAGTTGCAAACTTTTATTAAATAATATAATAAATAAATAAATAAGGAAGAAGATAAGTACAAATCATGCCAACCTGAATCTAACTGCAATTTTTTATACATTTCGATAAATATTTTTAGCATAGGCCTACATTTCAACATCTATCCTGCCATTACATGTTGTAGACATAAATCTGAGAAATTATGGACGTTTGAAGATTTTCTTTAGTATACTGTTTTATACTTTTTAATACACATTCACATTTCATGCAATCTGACTTAGATAAAAAGATATATAAATAATTGATGCATGAAATGGTTAGTCTTCTTAATATATAACAGGTTAAAGTAGATTTATTAAGTTATTTACATTATCAGCATGTTTTGTTGTTTTTATTTTTGCATGGGAGGTTCAGGAATTAAACAAAAAAAGAAAAGAAAAAACAACTCCTATTATAATTAAATGCGATGCTAAATTCCTTTTCCAGTCTTCAGCTGTGCAGTCCTGTAGGTTCGGATTCAAGTTCTTCTTCGATAGGAGCAGAACTTGACATGTCTTAGCTCATCCACCCCACGGTTCAACGTGTTGCAAGTTACGAGATGCTTTTCTGCTCACCACGGCTGTAAAGTGTGACAGAGTTACGGAGTTACATTAACTAGCTATCATAAATGCTCCAAATGTAGTAAACTTCCAGAATCTTCAGCTGCGCTCTCCATCCCCCATAAGTCTCATCTGTTTTATAGATAAAGGGTAAACCATCAGATCATTCAAAAAGAAATAAAGACATTATATATGGAGGTACTCTTTATTTAAATAGAATCGTTCTGTAGTTAGAGTGCATATGGATATGAGAGAGAGAGAGAGAGAGAGAGAGTGGTCATAATACATAATTATGGTCGTCTCATTCCAAACATGGTCTCAAATTCCCAACACGATCATCACATCCATCACAAGAAAGGCAGAACAAGACGTTACAGAAAATTTCAAGACGTAGAACAGCTTTACAAAAAAATCCCGGGTGATCCTTATATCGTCACAACATTCCGACACATTAAGCACTATCAGTCAGACTATTAGCGAGATATTTAGACGAGTGTGTCCCGTTTTCCTGGGTCCGTATTGACCAGACGCAACATTTCACACGTCGGGAATCGGCTCATCTTTATCCGTATAGTTGTGCTTGTGGGAATACAGTCAGGCATAACATGATCTGAGAACAATACAAGCACAGGGCTTTGTGTATGCGCAATCTCGTCTAAGAGAGCAGCAAAAGCATGAGAATATATATATATATATGTATATATACACCTGGTTCATGCATGGCCTTTAAGAACAATGATGTCAATGTTTTAAAAAAAAACAAAAAAAAACAATTCACAAATATACAAGAACAGGACATGTGTCTTTTAGCTGAAGGAGCCTTCCTCGAGCTCTGGGACACAAGTGCAGAAATCGGGGCTGACGTTTGACACTTGAAGTGAGGAGCGAGGAGGCGGAGCTTAGGTAAAACAGGGTGGTTGGTGATTCAGCGCCGGAGCCACACCCAGCTGTTGATGAGCCAGAAGGCCACGGTGATGGAGTACATGAACATCTCGCGCTTGGCTCGCTCTTTGTTCTCTTCCTCTAAGAGCTGCAGCCGTCGGTTCAGCTTAATGATCTGCACGGACACGTAGGAAAAAAATATATCTAATCATGACGACAAAGCAAAAAAAAAAAAAAAAAAACATGATGTGAACTGCGTAACGCGTGCAGCAAGAATTTACCTTTCACGAAAACCACTAACTCAAACGAACGTTTTTATATTTAACGCGCTTGTTCTAACCGTTACCATAGTAACAACTCACTCACCATACGTTTTGTTAGTTAACGAATAAACATGTATATTCGTTGATATGGGGGATTGCCCTACTTGGCTGAAAGTTGTGTTAATGTTAATATAATATGCATCAGACATGAACGTCACTTTATGATGTTACACGCAGCTTGTGTAGGAACCTACGTGAGTTTCTGGTAAGCGAGGAAATAAATCAAAATTAAAACCCTGACTGTCATACCTGTCTCCTTAAAGCTGTAGCGTCTGCCACGGCCAGGTCTTCTCCACCTTCCATAGTCGTGTCCAGTGTAGCCAGGGCAAATCTGACAGGAAAGTACATATTACTACAAATATTCCATCAACACAGATTTCTGAGCCGGGAAATACCCTTTATAAACTACAGTAAGCGTGACATGTTCCTAATGGGGTGTGTATATGCATGCATGTGTGCGTGTATATCAACTCCAGTGCCTTGCGTACGTTTTCATCCCATTCTGGTACTCTGAAAAAGTATCAATCGGAATTTGGTTATAAAAAAAAAAATCCCAAACTTGCCATGGACATGCCATGGAGCACCACTGAATATGTTATACGAAATGGAAAGAAGACGCCTACCAAAAGTCAGTAACCGGGTACGTTGGGTGTTAATCAGAGAAGAAACCAAGAGCCAAGTGTACGTCAGAGTCAGACTCAACAAACAAAGGTTTTCTGATCTGATGAGACCAGAATGAAACTTTTTTGGCCTTGATCCAAAGCTCCAAAGATGTTTGGTGGAGACCCAAAACTGCTGAGCACATTGAGAACACCATCCTCACAGTGAAGCATGGTGGCGGTAGTATCATGTTGTGGGGATGCTTTTCATCAACAGGAACCGGGGAATTGGATGGAGCCAAGTACAGCTCTATTCTAGAAGAAAACCCATCCAAGTCCGCAACGGACTTGAGATATTCACCTTCTGACAAGACAGCGACTTTAAGCGTAGTGCTAAAGCTGTTCAAAACCAACAACCTGGGGAAAAAAACCCATCCAAACATCAATGGGCAAGAAGATCCAGATGTGCAAAGACTTATTGCGTAAATCAAATGGTAAACATTTCAATTTAAGTACGTTCCAGCGCCAAAACGTGAAAACGTGAATATTTATGCAAGGCACTGTAGACACACAGTGTATATATTTGTGTTCCTCATTTATTGAGAACTTGTTCCTCCTTTTCCTCTATAACTTTTTATCTATACTCCCTCTCTTTTGTCTGGTCCTGCAACTCTCTCTCTCTCTCTCTCTCTCTCTCTCTCTCTCTCTAAACGACCTCGTATCTAAAGCAATACTAGTCTTCATACGGCACAATAAGCGAACAGAAGTTGTACTCTACACTCCAATAAGCAATATCTCGGACTAACGTAAACCCATTGGACCTGAAACCTGGCCAGGCGAGTTCTTCTGAGTCACTGTGGATTCAAATAAATAATGTCCAGTGAGCACTCAGACACAGGAAAGGAAAGAGCTGTGGGAGGAGATTGTAGAGAACATTGACGAGGAGTTACCTGTTATCATGCTGGAGGTTAGAGGAGGTGGAACCCCCTCTCAGAGAAGGCTTACTGAGGAGAAGAGAAGAGGAGAGAGGAAGAGAGATAAAGGAGGACGTACAGAGACAGACAGCGAGACAGAACAGAACAGAACAGCAGAAGTAGCCACGTACCCAATTACATACGTACATTACACCATCAGTCAAAGGTTTGGACTCAACAGACTTATAATTGTCCTAAAGACATTTAAGTACAGGCTTACGGTTCAAATTGGTCAACGAGTGACTAGTGAAATGAATCAGCAAAATAGTTTTTTTCATTAAAACAAATAAACTTTGCCTAAAATTTCCCCAAACTTTCAACACGAAAAGAGTCGTGTGTCGGGGGTTTTCTTATTGGTCATGACATAATCCCATATTTGTACAGTATGTCTTCATTATGACTATTTAATAGTTTGCAATTAATATTAATAAAGAAACCTTTGACTGGTAGCGTATATAATAATAAATATATATATATCTCACAGTTATACTGTATAACTGCTTATCGTTGTTGTAGCTATGAAATGATTAGCGATTTTTTTACTTTATTTGACGTTCTATATACAATTGTTTTAACGATTAAAAAAAAAAAAAAACCCCACTAGCTAGCCTATGATCCTGCTTGAAGTACCGTGACAGAAACGTGTGTGTGTGTGTGTGTGATTAAGCTAGCAAATTTATATGACATATAATGTCAGAAAGTTATCGGTCGTGCCTGTTGGTGAGAAACGTCAGCGGTGACGCGAGTACGTAGCCTCGTCGCCAGAAACTTAGTCATCATTGTCCCAGTGCGTAGTGAGCCAGGGTCCTTACCAGAGCCCCAACTCGGGTACACTCGTGTAAACTGATTCACGATCAAGGGAGCTGATTGAGACGCGCCCCAAGACTAATCTGTTGTCCCTCCCGGTACAAGCCGGCGGATCACGCGCGGGTAGAAATATGCTTTACGAAGCAACTCTGACTAAGCGGCGTGAAAAATCGATGACTGTCGAGTCTTAGTTTAATGTGTAAACATCAGTGCGTGAATAATGACGGCGGTCTGATCGGCGACCGGAGCAAACAAGATGTGATGTGATGTGATGAAGCTGGGAAGACTATTATTAAAATATCAGTGAGACGCATTCAGGACACGAGCAGTGAGAACGCTGAGTAACTGTGTACTCAACACCAAACAACAGTAACTGACGAGTCATTAATCACGATAAAATGAATAATGAAATGTATACTGTGTTTGTAAAATAATACGATGAAAAAATAATGAGAAAAAGGAACAAAACCTGTCCATCAGTCTAGTTTGTCTAATTGTTGATTCATAAAATGACCAAGTTTGATGTTAATTGACATAACGGAAATCTTTTTTCTCTCTCTCTCTCTCTCTCTGACTCGCACACAGCTACTCGGTCTCAGCCTCGGAGAAGGACGAGACGAGAGTACGAGATGGAGAAACAAAGCAATGGGAAGCGAGGTGAGCAACGGTGCTACAGTAGATCATCACTAATCTACAGGATACAACCTCCAACATCACAGAAACATGCAATCTCACATCAAGCATGAACCAAGGGGTCAAAGGTCATAGGCATCGACAAGGCAGAGAGACGGATCACCTGCGCTGGTTCTCGTCCAGGACCTCCAGGAGCTGCTGGTAGGCCCGACGTGTGCTGGACTGGAGGAAGGAGAGAACGCCGTGCGCGCCGGAAACACCCTGCGCCTCATCGGGAGGACGACGGAGCGACAGAGCGCGCAGGGCGGAGGGGGAAGGAGGACAAACACTGACCACACACACACATGGAGGAGAGAAAAGGGGAGAGAGAGAGAGAGGAAAAAGAGAGAGAGTTGGAAGCATTAAGTGGGAGGCTTTAGGATTTAGTATTTAAGGAAGACGGAAAAAAGGAAAATATGAATAAAGGCCTGTTCACAACAAATACTGTTTCCGTGCAAGATACACGTGCGTTTCTTACGCATATTACTGCCAGGTAAGGAAAAAATCCTCATGAGCACCCTTATTACAAGAAGAGAACATCTCGTTTATACAGACAGGATGTGTTCAGACCTCGTAGACGTTTCTTTATTCCTAGCTGGTCACGCCGAGTGGAAAACTTCATAGTTATATAAATAAACATTTTTTTTGCTGTGTTTTTCTTTTCTAATAATAAGATGTTTGTCTTGTAATAAGATATTAAACAACAAAAAACAGAGGTCTTAAACGAGAGGATATAATGATTATAGATTGTAGATAATTGTAGATTAGAGATAATCATGCTTAAACGCTCAAATCGGATTGATCAGGAAGTGTTGATTAATTTTCTATAACAGCGGTTTAAAGTGGATATAAAACGAATACACACCCTTTAGTCAGTCCTTCTGGGATTTTCGCGATCGCAAAAACAACTACAATATCTCGGTTTGATAAGTACACACCCCCTTTACTATAACATCCCTGAAACAATAACATCCCTGGATCTCAGGAATAACCAGCTGCCTACAAGGTCACATAACCACTTCATTCTCTCAGCACCTGTGTGGAGTCACAGCGACGGACTTGATAGCTTGAATAAAAACCAGACGTTTACGCTGGCCTTGCAGGTTTAAAGAGCCGATCCACACAAAAGGCGGCAGCACGGGCTCCGAAGACCTCCAAAAACAACCAGGTTGTGGAAAAGGTACACATCAGGTGATGGAGATAAAAAGATTTCCATCATTCAGAAGCGGAAGGCGCATGGCACCACCCACAGTCTGACAACATCTGGGAGTCCATTAAAACTAGATGACCAGGAAAGCAGACACCAGGGACCAAACGGCAACTCGGGAAGACCTACAGGATTTTATGGCCAACAGAGGAAAATATGCATCACGCAACAATAAGACGAAGAAAAGGTCTACCTGGAGTCCTGTTCGAAGTTTGCACAAAGACTCCTGAAGGATCCTGCAACAAACTGGCAGAAGGTTTCGTGGTCAGATGGGGGAGGAAAAAAAAAAAAAAAAAAAAGAAGAACATTTTGGCACGACACCAAAACAACATGACCCTGACTGTGAAGCATGGTGATGGAAGCATAATATTGTGGGGATGTAGCTCATCTGCATGGACTGGGGAACTTTATCAAGACAGAGAGGAGGATGGTTAGAGCCAAGTACTTCCCCACGTATTCTTGGGAAGAATCTGCAAAAAAACTCATATTCCAACACAACAATGACCCCAAGCATAAGGCCAAAGCTACAACGGAGTGGCTTGCTAGGACGTTACAAGCTGGATGTTCTGGAGTGGCCTAGTCAAAGCCCTGATCTAAATCCAACTGAAAATCTATGGCGAGACTTGAAGGTTGCTGTCCATCAGACCATCTAACTTCTCCCAGCTCGAACAGTTCTGCAAATAGGAGTGGGGGACCATCTCCAAATCCAGGTGTACCAACCTTGTGGAGAGTTACCAATAAAGACTGGTAGCTGTATTTGCTGCCAAAAGGCTGTGCCAATTAAATGCCCCCCCCCCCCCCCAAAAAAAGAAGTCACTGGATTTGACTGGTATTGTGTTGTTTGGATCAAGGAACCATTTAAATCCATGAACTCCACATTTTATCCACACTAACAACTTACAAAAGGAACGGCATGACAGACGTTCGGCATAAACCGATTTAAAAAAACAAACAAACAAACCAACAAACCCCATGCGCAACTGTTGAGAAGACATATTTAACGTTTTTGAAGGAGTCTCCAGTGTCAGTGCCTTGTAGCAGTCAGAGTTAAAAAGCTGTTCGGACAGGGGACTTTGCGGGCGAGGGAATGAATGGAACCATAAACAGATATAAAAAAAGGTATGACGTTATTGTTTAATAAATAAAGAAAAAGTGTGGTTAGGAATTACTGCGGTATAAGAGGAATAAAACACTTATAAAGACAATAATCTAGTTCGGAGGTGGTCACCGTAACTCTGCTTCACGTTCCAAGTGTTTTATTCCTCGTGTAAAATATGGAGAAAGGACTGATTGAGGACTTAAAAAAGGAAGACAAGGATAAACATGAAGGTTGAATGATATCAGGAGACTACGATTGACAAATAAATTGAGATGGAAGTGAGAGTGAGAGAGGAATAACGGAAGAGAAAATAAGAGCTCGACCACAGAATATCCTCACACAACAAACACTCTACCTCTCATTCACACACACACACGGCTATAGTATCACTGCAAAAACAATCTACGCTAACATCTGCACATAATCTTGACCCAAAGTGCTGTCATAAAGACCAGCAGAAGCAGGAGAGCATTTGATCGGTTCAACCTGCGCACCTGAATTAACCTCAAACACAAAATATTTATTTGTTTTTTATGAATCTAGCAAATTATTAGATACAGTTGAAGGTCATAAGTATACATACACCTTAAAATAATAATAATAATAATAATAATAATAATAATAATAATGAGGGGCCATGAAACTTCCATTTTGTTTTTATTTAGTCCCGCCCTGAAGAAGCTATTTCACATATCAGATGTTTACATCTAGTCCACGAGACAGAATAATAACTGAAGTTACACAAATGAACCAGCTCAAAAGTTTACACACGCTTGATTGTTAATACTCTGTGTGTCGTTACCTGGATGATCAATAACATGATGTGTTTATGTGTTGTGATAGTTGTTCATGAGTCCCTTGTTTGTCCTGAGCAGTTCAACTACGCATTGTTCTTCAGAAAAATCCTCCAGATCCTGCACGTTCTTTACTTTTCCAGCACCTTCTACATATCTGATCCCTTTCCAGCAGTGTCTACATGATGTTCAGATCCATCTTTTCATACTGAGGACGACCGAGAGACTCGTACATGACTATTACGAAAAGGTGAAAACGTTCACTGATGCTCAAGAAGGGAACACGATACAGTAAGTGCCAGGGGAGGGGGGGTGTGTAAACTTTTGAACAGGACGATTGGTGTAAATTGTTATTATATTGTTTAATTCTGTAAGGTGTATGTAAAACCACGTCACACAAAAATGAAGAATAATATAAGTGAAAGAAGATGGTCACTGGGAAGGATCTTAAAGTATATTATAAAATATAATATCAAAGCTTTAAAAGATTGTACAGCAGTTCTGTCATTCTCATGCAAGCTGATTCGAGACTCGAGCTCGTTTACTGAAAACACCATCCATTTACGATCCGTCAGCATGTTCGGAGAATCTGAGCGAATTGTTTACGCGCATCCTAAACTGCTGCGTCTGGAGACGATTTGCGTTTGTGTACACGCTGCACGTAATCTGATCCAAAGTCGTACGCATGCACGGTTTATCCGCTGTTTATCCGCTGATTGCGCTCGCTTACGTAGTTAAAGGGTTTTAAACGGTTTCAGCAAAAACACCATCCAGATGTCATTACTGAATAAAAAGAAGAGTTTGAGAAGTCCATTCTACATCCAATCCATCCTCGCTACTATATTTAAATAGATTAAACTGCATACTGTGTTAATATGACGCGACGTCGAGTTTTGTAGCAAATCTAGTCATACTGTAAAGAAATTTTTGAAAAGTGTATTGGAAATATGGCTGGGTGATACGACAAAGATATATCATGAACATGACGATGCTTGAGGACGCTTCTGCGATACATGATGCGCACCGCGATGTATAATTTAGCGAACAAGCTATGTGCAAAACTGTAATAAAATAAACAACTAATAATGACGTCAAATCGATGTCGTCCGGTCAGTACGATTTAATAAAAAAAGTTTTAAAAATAAATAAATAAATAAATAATGCATCACCGTATCAAAGATATCTCGGGAAAAGTGTATCGCGTAATCATTTATCTCGAAATCATAGCGATATATCGCCCAGCCCTACACTGTAAACCCGGATTAAAGTTTACACCAGCATATGACACACCATTTTATGTCAGTATAGGTCTAAATAGCTGTATTAGGCTACACTACACTTGCACATGTGTGTGTGTGTGTGTGTGTGTGTGTGTGTGTGTCTGTGTCTGTGTGCGTGCGTTTGTATATCTGACCTTGTGGAGACGATTGGCTTTTGATTACTAAGGTTAGGGTTAGAGCTAGGAGTAACAATTATATCAATGAAAGGTCATTAGAAGGATAGCACGCACATGTGTGTGTGTGTGTATACTCACGAGGAGTCGTTTCGGGACATCTGGCCGTTGTGACGCACAGCTGTGTTTTCGCTGACTGAACGTTCTCTGCGTACTCTGCTCTGAGTGCGTACCTGTGTGTGTGTGTGTGTGTGTGAGAGAGAGAAGGACAGGTTCTTCCATCATGTTACTTCCATCTCAAACACACCGATGCTAACGTTTCAATCCCTACACCTGTAGAACCCCCCCTCCCCCGCCAGAGGAAATACCTACTTAGTGTGCTACTCTTTAAATATATAAAGTACTATCATCAGAAAGCTAGCCTTAGTATTACGTACAATCATTACGAAACCCCCCCATCGCCTCCTCAGAATGAGCCGACCCGCCATTACCTCTTCACTGGGCTGCTCCATTTCCAGGAAGTCGAGGGGGCGTTCGTTGAGGGTGAGAACCCGAGGAGGAGTCTTCAGAGACAGGGTCTCAAGTGGCGTGGACTGGATAAGATCCAGATCTCTGGGTCTGTAGAACTGCATGTCTTCATGGTCTTCTACAGAGGACAGACGTGGGAGATGTCTCCTCTTTACTGATTTTCCAATAAACACATCAAAGAAACGGCAGAACTGTATTTTACCAGCAATATAAAAATGTAAACGTGGCTGCTCGTGACCCATCCGTACACTCTGATTGGTCCGGATTCCCTACTATAATTTATTTACATTTGCAATTATGCATTTGGATAGTAATCACTCGCCCTCGCTGGGAGCTTCACGGTTTTCTGTGTCTGGCAATAGAGTGCGAGAGAGTGACATTCGCTGTTTTCTCTGGGTGGGAGGGACATTGTGACTCTCTGCCCTGTCAATCAGGGTAATACTAACCAATCGTAGGCGTCTGTGAGAGCATGTGTGCGGAAGAGGGCGGACAGTAAGGCAGGTTACAGTTGTGAAAGAAGCTGACTGTAAGAAAAGTGCAACTCAGAAGTAGTCGGTTAATCTAACAAGCCAAAGAAGAAAACAAAAAATAAAACAAAGATAATAAAACAGCGTATTATGTAAAAACTTCACGCTTTCGTGTTTCGTTAGTCACGGACTCTCATGCTTCAAAATGACTAAATACAAAAAAAAGAATCTCTCGAACCTGCTACGAGGATTCTGTCGGGGACCTGCATCATGGTGGTGTGCAGCAACTCGTGGTCCGGATTGGCGCTGCCGTCTTTCTCCTCGCTCGTGTACGGAGTGACCTTCAGCATCTCAGGCACGCGCATGCGCTGGCTGATGCCCTCCGTGTACTGAAGCTCGTAGTGGATGCGGTTCATCTCGGCCATCTCGGCTGTAGGAGACGGGAACGCCGCACCGTTCATCTGCAGGGGGTTCCGTTCAAACTGTACATTATTATCGATTTTAGGCTCGATCTGAAAATTTCGACAGCTTGGCTAAAACGTTCTTCAGACCGACCCTGTTCCTGGAAATCTACCTTCCTGGAGACTTTGGCTCCAAATATAATGGCGCCCACATGACTGTCTAATTGTTAGAAGTCTTGATTGATTAAAATAGGTGTGTTAGACTTTGGCTGGAGATGAAACCTGCAGGAAGGAAGATCTCCCTGAGGAAGAGGATTGGAGAACACTGCTTTAGACCCTAATGTTTATCATTAAAGGAACGATCCAGCCTGGAATCCTGCAATCGTGTGCACATTACTGTGGTATAAAGGGAATAAAACACTCCAGGAACAGTAACTCCGCTTCATACCACCCTGTCGGTGATTATTTCCCCATAACGGCATGCCTCCAAGTATTTTATTCCTTACTTACTATTACATTTTATACTATTCACGCACACACATAATGTACCTTAGACTCTGTACCTTTCCACTGTTTAGAATGTCAGTTTAGCCACTCTTGGAGCTCTAACCCAACTCAGCTTGTCCACTTTTTATCCTGTGGCTATAAATATAAACAAATACATCTCAGAAAAACAGGAATAACTAGTCATGACTGACTAATCAGCAGAAAGAGAAACTGAAACTGCTGTTTACAAACCAACAGACCTGTAACTTCTCAGTAACACAACTTCCCTTCCAGACATTCAATGATCAATTATAATAAAATAACAATAAAAAAAAAATTTCTATTCCGTGTCTTTACAATAACGAGTCTACTAGCTAGTTATGCTAGCCTTACACACACTAATAAACAGTAGGTGGTAATAATAACTGATCACAGAAATCTGCTGGACTCATCACACCGAGTAAATAACAACAATTTCACACAAAATGGAGGAAAAGAGTTCCGGGGGCGCGCGCACACAGCGTCAGCTATAAATTGATATATTGATATATTCACTCAGGAATAATGTCCGTAAATTAAACAAAATCACCTTCTCCAAAGCCGGATTCATCTGATCAATAAAGAGAGTAAATGTATAAACTCTGACTCAGGCTCAGACAGCGAGCTCCACTACAGAGAGGAGAGAGAAAACACCCGAGTGAAGAGAAGCGGCTCCATAACACCGGCGACACTGCTATCCAAAATAAAAGTCTTCACCTGCAACAAAAGTCTTCCAATAAACAATTCATTCGTTCGTTTATATTCATTTCAAATCAATTTAATGTGTTCTTTTAATGCGTTAATGTTTAAATGTTTCGGAGTTTTTAACAGAGTAATAAAATGTATATTTATTTGTATATCTATTTTCAATCATAACTGCTATAAATAATCCACCAGTGCTCTGAATAAATAATACATCAATTTAAAGGACATACATTTAATGTATTATTTGTGTTTTAATAAATAAAAAATTATTTCCCCGAGTTTGACAGTTTTAGCCTAGTGATAAATTTCTAGTAATTCTTCATTGGGTGTATGTTTAATCTTTAATAAATCTCATAAATAAATCTTATGCTTTATTTTATTCATTGTCCTTTTAATGCATTCATTTGCATTTTTCTGTTTTTTTTAAACTGAGGCAAACATTTTATTTAACTGAAAATTATTATCTTATGAAAACATTATTTAATTGTATTGTATTAGTTGTATATGAGCGCACCGATTGTTTGTTTTTAACTGAATAATAAAATGTTTAATTCACCTGATGGATCTATTTTTAGCCTAAATTACACAGATAAACCATTTTATTGCAATAGTCATAATTTAACACATGCATTTATTCATTTGTTTATTTTGTAGTTTATTATTAACTGTTTAATAAAATGTACATTTAAATTGAGAGGGCTATTTGTATTAGTAAATGTTATTAAAAAAGAGAGAGAGAGAGAGAGAGAGAGAGAGAGAGAGAGAGAGAGATTTATGTGTTGTATTTTTATGTATTTATTTTTATTTAGTTTTTAGGAGGGTTTTTTTTCAGTGTGGTTTTGCCCCAAACACATTCTACTGTATTTACATAATAACAAAAACACAAGGGGCATTATTATTATTAGTAGTAGTAGTAGTAGTAGTAGTAGTAGTAGTAGTAGTAGTATTGTTGTTGTTATTGTGGTTATTATTTATGATGATGTTATTGTTGTTGTTATTGATGTTATTGTTATTATTACTGTTTTTATTGTCATTATTATTGATGTTGCCATTGATGTTGTTGTTGTTCTTGATTTTATTGTTTTTATTGTTGATGTTGTTGTTGTTGTTGTTATTGATTTTATTGTTTTTATTGTTGATGTTGTTGTTGTTGTTACTGTTTTATTGTCGTTATTATTGATGTTGTTGTTCTTCTTGTTTTTATTGCTGATGTTGTTCTTGATTTTATTGTTTTTATTGTCGATGTTGTTGTTGTTGTTATTACTGTTTTTATTGTCATTATTATTGATGTTGCCATTGCTTCTGTTGTTGTTGTTCTTGATTTTATTGTTTTTATTGTTGTTGTTGTTCTTGATTTTATTGTTTTTATTGTTGATGTTGTTCTTGATTTTATTGTTTTTATTATTGATGTTGTTGTTATTATTACCTTTTTTTATTGTCGTTATTATTGATGTTGCCATTGATGTTTTTGTTGTTCTTGATTTTATTGTTTTTATTGTTGTTGTTGTTCTTGATTTTGTTGTTTTTATTGTTGATGTTGTTCTTGATTTTATTGTTTTTATTGTTGATGTTGTTATTGATGTTGTTGTTGTTGTTCTTGATTTTGTTTGTATTGTTGATGTAGTTATTGTTATTATTGTTACTGTTTTTATTGTTGTTATCACTGATGTTGTTATTATGGTTGGTATTGTTATTGATGTTGCTGTTGAAGTTGTTGTTGAGGGTATTTAGGCTGCTACTCTTTTCATTGAATCCTGTATCAGACACACAGCGCTGGTGTTCATTCCCCGGTATGTAGTGCACCTCTTCACCTGCACAGGGAGCAGAGCTTCACCTGAAACGGAGCCACTAGAGGGACAGAGCTGCAACTCAGTGTAGTCGGGCTCCACAGAAAAGGAGCGTGCGTGCGTGCGTGCGTGTGTGACTGATCGGTGCGTGCGTGTGTGTGTGTGTGTGTGTGTGTGTGTGTGTGTGTGTGAACAGCGTGCGTGTGTGTGTGTGTGTGTGTTCGTGTATCTCTTTCTCACTCGGATGTTTAGCATGCAGCAGTTTGCGGTGTAACATTTCCACTGTGGATGGAGCAGAAGCAGGAGATGAAACAGGAGCAGGAGATGAAGCAGGAGCAGGAGATGAAACAGGAGCAGGAGATGAAGCATGAACAGAAGCAGAAGTTCACCCGGAGTCACACTTCAACCCGTAAAGTGTTTTCTTGCTCCCACTGGAAGAGCAGCATGTCGGTGTTGGTTGCTGCACTGATGTTGTGTGTGTGTTTTCCGCACATCGCCTCATCCACACAGCTGCAGCCTGACATGTAAGTAATTTAACTTTTACAAGTCAGGAATTTAAAAGTGTGTTCTGTGTGTATGCATAATAAAATCAGGTATCTGTTTAATCACACCTCCTCGTCCATTTACTCGGTTAAAAAGGAAAATTAATGCGAAAATCACTTTTCTCATGTATTTATTCTCTAATAAATGTATTAATTGCACTTACTGAATAATAATACACGATCAGTAATACAATGAAGTCTAATATTGTGCATCATCAACATCATGATCATCAGTTAAATTGAGCAACTGTCCACTAGATGTCGCTTCGTCTTATAATTATTCTCATTAATTAATGCTGAATAAATACTTAGTACTGAAGTGTCTTGAGTTAACTTCGTAGTTAGCCGACTTGTAATTAACAATACATTAACATGTACTTGGCTGTGGTTCAAATTTGATTAGTGATATAATATTTTAGTCATATCACCCATATCATAGTTCCTTCGATTATTCCTTCAACTACTTATACTACTGCTACAGTATAGAGGAACTGCCTAATTTATTCATTTAAAAAAAATGTCAGTAAGGATATTAAACAGAAGGTTAAAATCTGTATCCTGTGTTTATATATTTCTGTAAAGCTGCTTTGAGACAATGACCGTTGAAAAAAGTGCTATACAGATAAAATTGAATTGAATTGAATTGAAGTTAAGGGGAACACCCATCAGTACTTCTACTGCTGCTAATATTGACACTAATACAGCCGCAGAACAGGGTAATGATATGAGAGGATGGATTTTGTATATACAATACACACGGGCATGACTAGAATTTGATTTTTGAGTGCGATTGCAACAAGATTTTCGAACATATATGAAGTTTTCATCAGTTGTTTGAATGCTATTCTTTGTGTATTTGTGTAAGCTTAGACATCATAGCGATGG